>NW_028261388.1:31416762-31584262 GCF_051295495.1 Thamnophis sirtalis | reverse complement strand
AATCTTTTTGACAAAAAAGGGGCCCGTTTTCGTGAAAAACGGGCCATTTTTTACTCGTTTTTGGGGCCCACCCCCAGGAGCACTCTTCAAGCCCCCTCCAAGACTATTCATGCCTTTTATTTGGAAAAACGGGCCCGTTTTCACAAAAAAACAGGCCGTTTTGGGGAGGTTTGCTGAGTGCAAAAACTTTTTTTTTCCTTTCGGAAAGCTGTTTAGTTAGAGTGATTGATGAGAATTACAATGATCAAGTGCTGTGCCAGCAGAAACAAGTCTTAGGTGCTGCTGGTTGTCAGCAATTTCCTTTTCCAGCACATGGATAAATACACCTGGAAATATCTACCTACCTACTTACCTACCTATTCTCTCTTTCCCTACTGTATTTTTTTTCTCTATCTCTCTATCTACCTACCTACTCTCTCTCCCTACCTACCTACTGTATTTCTCTCTCTTTCTCTCCCCCATCTATCTACCTACCTACTATCTCTCTTCATACCTATCTACTGTATTTCTCTCTCTCTCTCTCTCTCTCTCTCTCTATCCCTCTATCTACCTACCTACCTACTACCGTGTTTCCCCGAAAATGAGGCATGTCCTCATAATACAGCCATGCCACATTTTTTTGGTGGGCAAAAATATAAGCCCCCCTGCATATAAGCTCCCTGGACAATCCCCTACCTCCGTCCAGGCAACAACCTAACAGTATCCCAAAGGTGCCAAGCCACGGAAAAATCCAGGCTGGGATGGTGGCGATGGAGGTGCCCTGGCTCCGTAATGAGAGCTGGGCCATGCATCCTGAGGCTGGGAGGTGGGTGATCAAGAGTGGAACAGCTGCTCGCGCAATCCCCCTCTCCAGCCATGCAGAACGCCATTCACTGGCATTTGGAAGGTGCCAAGCCAAGGGAGCCGGGCGGCGGTGAACAGGCGCTCACGTGGCTTGGCGATACTCCTAGGTCAGTGAATGGCACTACGCCCAGCTGCAAAGGGGATTTGCCGGGTGGCTGCTCGTGAGTGTGGTCACTTCATGGCTGTTGTGTTGTGCTGCTGCGACAGCGCAACACAGCCATTAGCCCATGAGGCTGTGCCTGGCTCTTTGGGAGCCTGTTTGCAAGAGAGCAGCCGCCAGGCAACCCCAAAACAATAAACCCTCCTCCCATAATAAAGCCCAAGCCATATTTTGTAGATAAAAAGAAAAAGACCCTGTCATATTTTCGAGGAAACACGGTATCTCTCTCTCCCTACCTACCTACTGTATTTCTCTCTCTCTCGCTCTCCCTCTATCTACCTACCTACTCTCTCTCTCCCTACCTACCTACCTACTGTATTTCTCTCCCTCTCCCCCCCTCCCTCTATCTACCTACCTACTTTTTTTTAAATTTGCCTCTTCAAAACCTTGGTGCATCTTATACTCCGATGAGTCTTATACTCTGAAAAATAAGGTAAAATATTAGTATCCTACAAATTCACCAAAGATTTATGGATCAAATATTGAAATGCTAATCATTTATATCATAATCAGTTGTCCGTGCACATTCAAAGCTTTTCTAATAAGTCTTTTCTTATAGGATGGGACAAAATTAGAAAAGATACTGAGAGACTCCTGGGACATATAACAACAAAGAAAAAGGAGTCTTTTTCAGGTGTCATTATACAACAGTATAGTAGAATAGGGAAAATGGAAAGATCAAGTTTAATTATAGCTGTTCCCATATAAAAGGGCTGAAGGCAAGCTATTATATAGTAGCTGACTCTGAAAGTAAACCTTGTTGAAATGAAGGGATACGTAGTCAATGAAATTAGCTGCTTTCCACAAAGGTAATTAAATCATGATTGGGTAGATTTGGGCATGAAGACTCTCTCAGGTATTTAATATCATCCTTTGATCATTCTCTTAGTTTGACCATCTATTAGGAAATATAGGAAATAAGGGAGATAGTTGAATCTACACAGAGCTAAATTTCAGGTCATTGTGGAAAATCTGAATGTATGCAAAGCTATTTATCCCTACAATAATGCAAGACAAAATAGATAAGGCAAAATATATCCATACTGACAATTGTCATTCTACAGTAGGCTTTACATGCTAAATAGTTATAACACTGTAGTAGATGTAATAAAACAGAATGTTGATATTAGAATCAATCACACATTTTATCATAAAAAACTAAACAGATAAACAAAACATTTTTGTGAAAAACAAATCCTGCATTATAAACAGATTTGCATATATGTAATGGCTGTACTCTGTAATGGATCCAGGCCCAAATGGCACAGAATGTGAATTTTTTAACTGACTTGCACTTTCTAAATGTCCCTGATCCTGATTCCAAACCCTTTGTAGTCTCTTCCTTCTGATAAGTTTGGAAGTTTAGTATGCGGCTAGTGCCAAATGTCAAAGTGCAAAAAAGAAGTTTAAAAACATTTGGCACATACCTAAGAAAACAACTTCACAAGGAAGAAAAAGAAGGTATCTTACATTCAGAGGTCAAATCACATTCCTCAAATCAAAGTAAGCTAACAGTTAGTTGCCTGTGAAATGAATGATAAATCTAGGGATGCTGTGGTAAGGTGAAGAGACAGATGTTTATATTTTCTGGCATCTCATTCTGATAGAAAGAATGTGAGAGCAGCCTTTTTTTTCCTTTTAAAATCCACACTCCTCTTCTCCAAATGATCCTCCTCTTTATTTTTCCAACTCTTAATTCTTTAATTCCATCCCATCATTTCACATACAATAATCCTTTCCTTTCAAGTCTTTTACTTTACATTGTTTAACAGTGTTTAAAGACAAAGGTTTTTTAAAAGTGCAAACAATATTTTGTCTTCGCAAGCAGTGTCTCTGTTTCTGCCCTTATTTGGTCTCACTGACAGATGCATTTGTATGTTAGATAGTGTATTACAAAAATTATGGATAGAGAGCGAGGTTTATTCACTTGAGCAATGCTGCTGTAGAAGTAGACTCCCCATACAGATACTATTTTCAAAATATGACATAATTTAAAAACCTTATCATTTCTAAAAAAAATTAAAGCGCTTCAACTAAATTTTATGTTTATTTATATGCTTACACTATTAGTAAAACATCTGGGGTCAGAGACTTACAGACTCAACAGAGTGACCCTAAGTAGTTTACAAAGTCCATCAACACAAATAAAAAAATAATCATATAAACAATACAGTTCCAAATAATCCATTTCCAAATACACACACCATTCCTTCACCATGTAGAATAAATGTTCTCATTATTCCTAAACATCCATTGGATTGCAGTTTGCAAAACAGACAAACTTATTGGCTGGCATCATCATGCCATCATTGATTCCTAAATGTATCCCATTCTACCTACTTTCCCAGAACTAGGGGAACCTTTTGAACTGGGCTACACTACTAGTCTTCAAAACACTAGGTCTTTGCTTTAACAAATTAATAGGGGATGTTCTGGAGATGATAGCATATGTTTTCCCAACACTATAGATTTTTCTTTTCTTTTTTCGTTTTCAAAAAGAAAAAGGCAAACACTTCTTCCAGGCGCACATTCAGCTTCATCAGCTAAGAAGCAAAGAGTGAGACTTTTTTTTTTGCGAAAAGTTACGAAAACTCCCTGGGCTTTCAGGGCAGAGAAAAACGGTACCCCGGACTACTAAACCCTCACCGCGTTTTACTACAGATTGCACCGTCGATTAAAAGTTGCGGGAACTCAAAAAACCTGGAGTCCCACTGTGTTCGGGTGAAAACAAGCCATTCTACATTTCTTTACTATTCCAAATTGTGAGACTTGGGAAGGGTGTTGAAAGTTTGCAGAACTTCAGGACGGGATGGCAGAAGCTCGCTGCAGATGTGCAGAATTAAGGGTTTTATGGGAGGAGCATCTCTGGATTAGACTGCCCCCATCTTCCCCCCCCCTTTCCCCCTTTCCCCACGTATTAATGACATCCGAGGGCGAAGAGAGAGAGGGCGATGCTCCTCCCGGGTGCGCTCCGGCCGAGCGTCAAGGCACAATGGCGGGAAGGTTTTTCCTGCCCGACCACCGGGGTCCCTCCACACCTACCTTTCTGAGCAACCGCGTCCCGTCTGAGAAGCAGGAGCAACAGCAGGGGGAGCGCCGCGGGCCGAGTCCCCGGGGGGACGAGGAGGAGGAGGCGCTCGCGGCCGCTCACCATTTCCCGCCTCTCCTGCGCAGCAGCCGGTTGTCCGAATGCATCCCGAGGCGAACGGCTGCGCGTCTCCGGCGGCCGCTCGTGGATCCGGCCACCGCCCCCTCCCCTTCCTCTCCCCCCACCCACCGCTGGATCCCGCCGCCCCCGGTAGCCTCAACCACTTCCGGGTCTGTCAGGCTGTCCCGCTACCAGCAGCCGCGCCTCCTGAACCAGAGGGTCTCTCCAGGCTGCTGGTCCTCGGAGCCTTCCCGCCGGCCTGGCTGAGTCGCGGATAGAGCGAAGGGACTCCCGGGCGGAGAAGGCGACAACCTCGCAACCAAGCGCTTTTGGGAGGAGGGTGGTGGGGATCTATTTAACAGCCAGATGTGGTGGTGTTGGTGGGAGGCAGAGTCATGCCTTTCTAAAGGACTCAAATTGGCGAATCGAAGGGAAATCTCTAGTACAGGAAGTCCTCGACTTATAACAGTCAATTTAGTGATGTTCGAAGTTACAAGGCACTGAAGATAGTGACTTATGACCAGTGGTGAAATTCAAGGTTTTTTTTTACTACCGGTTCGGTGGGTGTGGCAGGGGAAGGGTATTGCAAAATCTGTTCCCACCTCACTCTGGGGCCAGCCAGAGGTGATATTTGCCGGTTCTCCGAACTACTCAAAATCCCCGCTACTGGTTCTCTTGAACCTGCTGAATTTCACCCCTGCTTATGACCATTTTTCACACTTACGATCATGACAGTATCCCAGTGGTCATGTGATTTACATTCAGATGCTTGACCACCGATTCATATTTATGACAGCTACAGTGCTCTGGAGTCATTTTGCCACCTGACAAACAAAGTCAATGGAGAACCCAGATTCATTTAACAACTATGTTACTAATTTAACTACTTCAGTGATTCACTTAACAAATGTGGCAAGAAAAGTCGTAAAATGGGACAAATTCACTTAAATGTTTCACTTAACAACATCAATTTTGGGCTCAATTGTGGTCGTAAGTTGAGGACTACCTGTATTGCTACCTTAAAGTATTCGTTTCTTGCAACTCCTTGCACCTGGAAGGAATGTCCAACTAATAACCGTGTAACAGGCAAGCCCCTAGTATATAAACTGACAACAAACAACAGTCCTTACTAGCACCAATGATATTACCTAGAGTAATGAGACATCTGCAAGAAAACAAGCAAGCTCAGAGAGCACCAAAGAAGTACCCCTCAATCCTAAACAAAGTATGGAGGCTCTAACAATCAACCAAATTTTCCCTCTAAACAAATGTACCTATTCTCAGGATATCTAATGTTTGTAGCCTTTAGATTAGTATTTCATAAATGCAGCAAAAAAACAAATTCAAATCAAATTCATAGAAGTCCAGGTAGCTTCTTCAGAAAGATCTGATGAAACAAACATTTGTTGGAAGAACAAATTAAGGAGAGTTAGCAAGTCTGGTCACTTCTGTGTGGGTTTTGGTTTTTTTTTGGCAGAATAAAGAACAACTATGTTATCTAACTTCATCTTAATCAGAAAGATTTATTTTAGAGAACATAAGCTTAAGATGCATTCCTGTTCTGCCTAAAATTTACTATGTAGCATTTTCCTCCTCATTCAGAACTTTCTGAAACCATTGCTGCCTGTTACTCCAGATATTCAGAAGAAAAAGTATTATTTTAACATACCGGTATTTTAACAATAAAGCATCCTTTTACTTGCAAGCAAGGCAATGTAATAGCACTTTCACCTAATTTCTGATAAGATTCTTATGGCAAAAGTTTCTGACATTGAAAACAGGATTTTAAATTAAATTATATGACTGAAATTAAATTCCAGCATTTGCCTTTCTATAAGCATAAAATGAATAACAGTTTTCTCCGTGTTGGTCAGTTTCTGCTAATCTTTCTTACAAAGACTAGCAGAAAGCCATTTGTTCTGGGTTAATAATTCTGAAATAGCTACTGCCTATCTTCCATATTCCTAATCATTAGGATTTAGAATTCACACAAAATCATAAACTGAAAAGAAATGAGAGAAAATTCACCTTGTATGTTAATGAAATTGTAATATTAAATGTGGGCCATATTTTTAACCACATACAATATAATGGAGGGGGGACACGGTGACTTGGACTAAGATATTGAGCTTGTCGATCAGAAAGGTTGGCAGTCAGTGGTTCGAATCCCTAGTGCCACGTAATGGAGTGAGCTCCCGTTACTTGTCCCAGCTTCTGCCAACCTAGCAGTTCGAAAGCATGTAAAAATGCAAGTAGAAAAATAGGAATCACCTTTGGTAGGAAGATAACAGCTTTCTGTGTAGTCATGCCGGCCACATGACCACAGAGACATCTTTGGACAGCGTTGGCTCTTTGACTTTGAAGTGAAGATGAGCACGATCCCCTAGAGTCAAGAATGACTAGCACATGTACGATGGGAACATTTATTTAATACAATGGAACTAATGGCGGCCTGTTTGACACATGGTGTAGACATGGTAGTTTCAGAAGCAGATTTATGCATTTTTCCTCATAGAAATCTTATAATTATGTAAACTATTCGAAAAAACAGCCTATTTTCTTTGAGTATTTTATATGATTTAGGAATTTGTATACTGTAGGATGTCACACTCTTTCTAGCAATCATTCTGTCTAAGCTGAAGCATGGTCAGAAATTTATATTTTATGTGGATGGACTCCTGTTGATTTCCTATATGTGGAAGCTCAAGCATTCCACTTCAGCCTAAATCTTTTTTATCTGATGAATGAAAATCGTAAGTTCCATTAAAATATTTTCTAGCTACACATCATTTGCTTCATTTTATTGAAGGATCCTACATTTTCGAAGCCTGTTAATATCTGTCGTTAATTTATATTTTATAGTCCATTAGCATGGATATTTTATTTTAATAAAAATATTTTTAAAAGGAAGATGTAACAAAATTGACAAAAAAGTGAATTTCTCCATGATGAAGTCTAGAAGAATAGTCTTGTATTGCAATTGCAATGCTGTCTGGGAATATATAAATTGCCCTCAACAACTCAATACAGATTTTGTGTTTTGTGGAATGAATCATTGTCTGGAAAGAATTTAATTTATGTTTAACAAAGGTAGATTTATAAAGAATATATATATAGATAGTCCTTGGGTTACAACCACAATTGAGTCCAAAATTGATTTAACTAAGTGAGATTTGTTAATTGAATTTTGCCCCATTTTATAACCTTTCTTGTAACAGTTGTTAAGTGAATCACTACGGTTGTTAAGTTAGTAGCATGACTGTTAAGTGAATCTGGCTTTCTCATTGAGTTTGCTTGTTGCAAAAGGTGATCACATGACCCTGGGACACCCAAACCATAAATGCAAGTCAATTGCCAAACATCAAAATTTTGATCATGGGACCATGCTGCAATGGTTGCGTGAAAATGGTCATAAGTCACTTTTTTTCAGTGCAGTTGTAACTGAACAGTCACTAAATGAACTGTTATAAGTCAAGGGCTATCTATACTACCATGAACCAATTAATTACCATATTTTTCCGAGTATAAGATGCTCCGGAGTATAAGACTTTAGTTTTTGGGTAGGAAAATAGGGGCGGGGGATTGCAGCCTATCAGGTATTCATGTCCTTAGCCTGGTCAGCTTCAGCACATTAGTTTGCTGGTTGTGAACGCACATGTGCAGGTTTTACGGGGCGATTGAATCCATTTGGTTCAGCTGTAAAGCAGGGAATGTCGTGACACTTGGATGAGCAATAGAGGACCATTCTCACATCCAGGCCTGAAGCAAATTGAAGTTTTTACCCAGGAAGTTTCCAGCTGCCCTAATAGATGGATGTGTGGAGCAAAGCTGTTGTTTAGAGCATCAGTGATATTGGATGATATGATGCATGTAGTGTGATTCAGTTTTATGTTGAGCAGTCTGGTATGGTTACTATTTATCCAAACCAGAGAACAATATTCTGCTGTTAAAAAGAAATTTTTTACATGACAGGATCAAGACTGAGTTGAAAGTGAATTTACAAATTATAGTCTACAAAAATGACATCGAAAAAAATACTATACTGGATATTCAGGGGGAAAAATCTGGTTGATGTTTTAACAATAGAAAGAGATACTTATAAACAATAAGCCAACAGACTGACTTGGGTAATTTTTTTATATTGGATTTACAAAAGAGACTTGTTAAAATGTTGAAGAATCTCATTAAAAGGGACCATCAAGTTCTAAGGTTTTATTTGAATGCATTATAGATTAAAATTATAAGTGAAGGAAGGAGTTGGAAGTATATCTTAATAGGTTAAAAAGGTAAAGGTTCCCTTCACACATATGTGCTAGTCGTACCCAACTCTAGGGGGTAGTGCTTATCTCCGTTTCAAAGCCGAAGAGCCAGCACTGTCCGAAGATGTCTCTGTGGTCATGTGGCCAGCATGACTAAATGACGAAGGCGCACGGAACACTGTTACCTACCCACCAAAGGTGGTCCCTATTTTTCTACTTGCATTTTTACATGCTTTCAGAAGCTGGGACAAGTAACGGGAGCACACTCTGTTATGCGCTACTAGGGATTCGAACTGTCAATCTTTCTGATTGACAAGTTCAGCATCTTAGCCACTGAACCACCACATCCTATTTTAACAGGTTAGACACTTGTTATTACAAAGTACAGTGCTTCAATATATGATCTTTTTTGTTTGTTTTTACATCTTGAATTTTTCACAGCTGGATACATTTTTCCTTAGAATATTGACTTTCTCTTCTGATTTTGCCGTGGGGAGTACAAGCATGCCATTGGGACCTTTATAGTGCAATATCTCACATTCTAATAACAATATATAGGTTCTGACAGATTTTTTTCTAATGCCAAGAAATATGAAAAGTTTATTAGTGATAAGTTAATTTGGTACCATAGAATGGGACCATTTGACAGGCAGATTAATTTTTTTCAGAGAATTTGCTATTTCACATGTATTTGATCATAAGCAATTTTAGAAAAGGTCAGTTTTCTTATGAATCTGGTTTAGATCATTTTGTTCCCAACTCTATCAAAGTTAGAGCTGCAAGCAAATACAAATAGTGCCAGACATTGTGAAGAAACATCTGGTTATATGACTTGTTTCAAAGACTTGGGAGCACAGTTTGCTCTAGTGAACTGGGCTTACAAACGGCTACATAAAAATAGATTACTCACTTCCTTTTTTAAAACACTTATTTCATTTGCACTTAAACTTTTCACTGTGTCTATTGGGGGCTGAATAGAGAGAGATAAAAACAAACTAGGGCATACAAAACTTTTGCTAGACCAGTTCTTGAATACAGCTCATCTGGAACCCGCATTGCATATCAGACATTAATTTAATTGAGCAAGTCCAGAGATATTTTACGAGAAGAGCCCTCCACTCCTCTGCTACCTTACGTCACCAGACTTGAAATTTTGGGCTTAAACAATTTAGAACGTTGCCATCTTCAATCCGACCTAAGCATAGTACATAAAATTATCTGCTACAATGTTCTACCTGTCAATGAATAGCTTCAACCACAACATCACACGAGCATACAATAGATACATACTTATGCTAAACTGCTCCAAACTTGTTTGCAGAAAATATGATTTTAGTAACAGAGTGGTCAATGCCTGGAATGCACTACCTGACACTGTTTTTTTCCTCAAACCTCAAACTTTAACCTTAGACTGTCTACTGTCAACCTCACCCCATTCCTAAGAGGTCTTTAAGGGGTGTGCATAAGCACACCAGCATGCCTACCGTCCCTGTTCTAATAGTCCTTTGTATTCATTTCATGCATACATAATCATGTTTATACTTATATCTGTTATTTAATTCATGTTAAATAAATAAAATAAAAATAAATAGAATATGCTCAGAGATACATTTTTGAAATTGTAGCTTTTTGGACAAAACAGTGGCTTTATATATTTATATTCTTTTACTGCTCCACAAGGAATAGGTGTCATTCTAATGAATGTAAAATCTATGAGCTCTATGATTACTTTTTATATTGTCATCGAGAACTGCTGGAACTCACGTACTTTTGCAAAAATTCCCAGTTCACATCCTAACATATTCAGAGTTAGAATAGGAAAATATATTTGTGAAACCAAATTATCACATTTGACAAAAAAGTATTAGATGAACAAATTCTCCCATTTGGTACACTTTTCCAATGTATGTGTAATTCTCTTCCAGAGTCAGTTCAAATGTATTTATGAAACAAATATATATTAATTGAATTTGCCGTAATGGAACACAGGTACTGTAGATGCTGTCAAACCTGTTCTTTGGGTTAAATTATCAAACTTCCTTTTTTTAAATATTTTATATTTTATAACAAAATATATCCCCACAAAATGATAGAAATATTGGCATGGCATGGAGAAAATTATCCATGAAATTGAAGCTGGGAAAGACCCTGGTGTGTACGTACACAAATATTAACCAACTTTCAAAACTATAAAAGCTTCTCTATTGTGGAGGATAAATCCTACAATTTGTTGACAATAATATGTCTTGTTTATGGCTTTATTGCTAATAAGTGAATTATATAAAAACAATATTAAAGACTGCCCCACATAGCCATAGGAAGCAGTTCAATGATATTTCCAAACTGTTGCATTAAAAAAGCACCTTGCCATTTAAAACTTGATTTTTGATATCCATTATTACATACAAGAATAATAAACAACTTCTGAAACACTTGCTGAAGTCCATCAACTCTTTTAACTCAAACTCATCAGATGGATTTTAGATAACAATAAAAATGCTAGTTCATTTTGTGTCTGCATGTTGATTCCGCGAGATTAATCTTTCAAAGGAAATCATAGATTTAATGAAATGTGTGGAAGAAAGAAATAAGAAATGAGCTGGAGTTTCAGATGACTTCACGATGAAAGCACTGAGCTGATATTTAATGGCTAACTCATAATTTAATGGTGTACTGTTTTGTGTTTTAATAAAGCCACAGGAAAATTTCCAAAATTTTAATTCTATAAAATTTTTGATCATGCTATGGTAAAAATCTGAGGTAAATTTCTGATTTCGTTTAAATCAATGCAATTACTTATTCATTACTTGTATCTTCCTATTTATTCGAAAACATTTCCTGAAAAATATATAGAAATAAAGTAACAACAACAATATTGTGAAGAATAGACTTGGGAATTTTTGCACCACTCCACTGTAAGATTTATCAGGAAATTATCTGAATATTATTTGGAACCAAAGTGTTATCAATTAAATCTTGATATGCCTTATAATATATTTTCATAATTGGATGCTGAAAAGTTTGTCTTCTGTAAGTTGTATTCCTTCGAACTTTAGCAACTTGGATAACTTTAGAGATTATCTTTTCCCCAAAAATGGATAAGCTTTCATCCTGTTTCTTCATCGCCATTTCTTGTATTCTTTTAATTATAGCATCCTATTATTGTTCTTGGACAGTGCAACACACAGAGACTCAGACAGCTTCAACAATCAGCTGCATTGCCACTTTTTCAATGAGAACAAGGAAAAAGGAAAATGGCTAATCCTTTCCTTCCAGTTCTGCAACTCCCAATCCACTTCTATAAGGCTTAAAATTAAAGATTTAAAAATAGCTCTGGGCAGCACTGAATGATAACTTCCAAAACAACACAAGGAAAATGCCTGGGAACATAATGCTAATTGTATTTAAATAATTTTAATGAACTGAAATGCTGTTCTATCTACATTCTGAAATGCTACTTTTAGTGAGACTCTCCATGGTCATGATCTTCCTGTTCTCTGCTGACGTTAAAGACCCTTGAACTAAGGGGACCGTTGATGTAATGTTCTCAATATTGTTCCTGTCTTTCTGTTTCAATCACCATTTCATCTACTTATGGTGTATCTAACATAAGAACATTTATCAGGGGTTAATTTCAGACCTCAAAAATGTATATATTGTCCCTTTAAAAAAAAGTAAAGGTAAAAGTGCACAAGAGCTGCAGTTCATTTATCACAGATTTATGTATTAACATAGAGCAGGACAGGGGGAAATATACGTTGACTTGCTTACTGATCTCTCTGTTATCATCTCTTTATAGTAACTAACCACACAGGCAGTTTGTAGACATGCAGTATTCGCTATTTTTCCAAACTTGCAGTATTCACTATCTTTCCTGTGCCAAACACCTTTATCTCAGTGTAGTCCAGATAAACAATGCATTTTCTATTGTTCCTGAGGCAAGTTTTCTTTCAAAGGCACAAACTGTATATCCAGTGCTGGGGCAATTCAGAAGGATGAAGAACATTCTACAACTCCATGGGGAAAAAAATGAAAGCATAGCTTCTCCCTAAAAGTATAAATACACTCTAACATTTCTCTAGTTTTTATTTATTAGTGCATTTTCTTACTTGCTTACTTTCCATTGTTTATTTTCTAGACATACTTAGCCCAATCAGAGAAACCACAAAGATTTGCATTATGTTGAAGTTGCCAACTATATGCATATACACTGATCTCCTATTAATCTGTTACAGATATAAATATGTTGATACTTACATTGTAATGTGTTTTGTAATCAATGAGCATCCAGAAGGGTAATATGCTTAACAATTGAAGTCTTTCTCACATAGCCCAACAGAAATCCATTTGTACATAATGATTTTCTGCTATTGTAAATTTTAGTGCACTGAATAGTTGCATAAACTGGATTTGCCCTTTAATTTTATATCTGTTTTGAAGCAATAATGACCTGAAATGTTACAGGAAATCCGAATCTCTTAGACTCATACCAATTAAGGACAGGTTAATTTCATGTAAAGAAAAAGTGCCAAGTTCAAACTATTCATCTCTGGATGAGATCATCCCTGATGCATTCCCACAGCTGATTGTAATATAAACTAAGGTTTCCCATGTGAGCTGTTCTTGACAGCTAGAAGCAATGATGTCATTTTTGATTGGCCATTTAGAAACATGGAGAGCAGAAGAGGTGAGAAGTTCCCTTTACATAGTCCTTTCACTATTTCTTGCCTTTTCCCGGCTTCCATGGTGTCCTGGGCTCACTCGGGCACCGCAGAGGTCGCTGACAGCTGCCGGTGGGAACGTGGGGTTGGAATGCTGACGCCCACGCAATCACGCTTTTTCCACTTGTCTGTACAATCACTTTTTTATGGCAGGGGTTTCTGTTGCCCCTGTCCATGCTCATTGGGAAGCTGGCGCAGAGCCTTGGTAGGTTTTTTTTTTGTTTCCAGTGGCCATTTTGGATTGCCTTTCTTTTCCCGCGTGTTTCTGCCTGCCGGTGCCTCTCTTCCTGCCCTGCTCCTGCAGATCACCGCTGCAGACTTCTTGTCCAGTTCTCCAACGTGGTCTTTGTTGGGGGATTGCTCCCCATGGCTCGAGCTCTTCCTTAGCATCGGGGATCAGGCTCATTAGTTCTGCATCTGCGCTGGTGCTGGGAGTGAGATTAACTCGCACCTCAGAGACTGCCTTCAACTTATTACTCCTGCCTGCTACTGTCAGTGTCTCTCCCTGCGAAGCACTAAGGCTTTTGTGTGCCAACTTCACATGGGTGGTGAGTGAAGAGCTCCCTAGTCCCTTCCAGTCATCCAGATTGCTGTTATGGTGGAGCAGGCCCCTGGGGATATTAGCCAGCCTAGTTCCTCCTAGACAGGCTAGCAAGGTGGCAAGGGAGGCCATGAAAGCCAGCAAACCTTCCTCCAGACAGGACAAGCAACTGGGGCCAGGCTATGATAAAGATGCCCTCTGATGGCAAAAGGCCTTGGAAATACAATTTCACAAGACCCAGCAGCAGGCCCAGGCCACCAATCGGTCTCCCCCCAGGGATCCTTCACCGAAGGTCAGACCAGAGCAAAGGCCTCCCATTTCCAAAAGTGAAGGGGAAGGACCGGAATTTTCCCCTCAGGCGTCACTGGCCATGGCTGCTTTCCAGGCTCACCAGGGGCTTCAATGGCTGACCATGCAGACCTTTTTGAATGTCCATCAGAGGGGGAAGGGGATCCAGTTCCCTTGGGACCCCTGGTTCCACAATCTCCACTCGCCCATCCACCTCATAGAGGTCACCCTGCAGAAGATCGGGGACCTGATCCCTCCGTTGAAATGCAAGATGTAATTACTAGAGCCATAGCCCAGGACATTGAGAGTGGGATGCACCAGTGGGGCAAACACCCATGCAAGACCCATCACATTCAGGCCCCAGATCCTCCTAGGGAGGTGGTACAGGCCCCAAGACCTGCTTCCCTCCATTCCTCATTGGAAAGCGAGGACTCGGCCTGGGAGGAAGATATCCTTCCTATCCCTGAGTCAGAGTTCTCAGGGGATGAGTCAGTCCTTCTGGACAAACCTGCCTTCTCCGGCTTATTCAAACAGGCTAATTTCAAGACTATTTTAAATGTGAAGGCCTATACCGTTTGGGCTCTACCACCCCAGATTAGGTTGCTCCCGATCCCTCGGACCTCAGTGAAGGTCTGTTCGAAGAGCCTGTGAAGGCTCAAGAAATTGTATCTAATCCCAAATTATTTGTCAACATGGTACAGAAACAATGGGTTCAACCTGCCACCCTTGCCACCCCTAGTGGTAGTGACAGGAAATTATACACAGTGGATGCTAGTCTGGAGGACTTGCTGAAGCTGCCCTCGGTGGCTGAGCTGGTGGCTGAGCTCACTTCTTTCTCAGTATTCCCACCCGACCTCCTGGAGGGTCTCAAGACTGAGGACAAGAGAGCAGAAAAGGCCTGCCATAAAGCTCATCAGGCGGCCGCTTCGGCAATTAAAACATCCGCCTCTGCCTCTTTTCTCTCTAGAGCCTCCCTTCTTTGGTTAAGACAGTTACTCACTAAGCTCCCAGCTGGGGATACCAGACTTAGGCAGGATGTTAACCTAATCATTGCGGCCAGTGAATACACGGCAGATGCCACCCTGAACGCTGCAAAGTTTACTTCTAGAGCCTTAGCTTCCAACGTTACCACCTGTCACCTCCTATGGCTTAGACATTGGAACGTTGACATGCAGTCCAAGTTGCTTCTGCCCCGTTCAAGGGAGGTAAACATTTTAGGGAGGTGTTAGATCCAGTCCTCATAGAAAATAAGGACAAAAAGAAGGTTATGCCTTCTGTCACCAAGAAGTCTGATTGTAAGGGTTCCAATTTTTATAGGAAGCAGCCCTTTCAGGCATCCGACCAGTCCTCCACTTCGGGCACCTACCAGAAGTCCTACCCCCCAAATAATGACAGGCCTCAGGACTGCCAGTCCTTTCATGACAGAGGCCACCAGTAGAATTTCTCCAAGTGGCCTTTCCACAGGGGGGGGGCTGGCTCCAGACCCTTCTGTAAGTATAAGTGACCATCAATGGAGGACTCCCATTGCCAGGTGTATGCAACTGTTCCATACGCAATGGGAGCGCACCACATCAGACCAGTGGGTCCTCCAAACCATCCGCATAGGTCTGACACTGGAATTCCTCTCGCCCCCGCCTCATGACTTCATCAGGTGTCCCACCCTCTCCTGCCCTGTAAAAAAGACTGTCATGGAACAGGAGTCCTCCACCTCAGGGAGATCAGGGCCATAGAACCGGTTCTACCCAGTCATGAAAGGACAGGGTTTTATTCCATTCTGTTCCTTGTCCCAAAGAATTCTGGGGGGAGGGGCATATTACATCTAAAGAAGCTAAACCGCCATATAGCGTCCCTCCAATCCATCCTAGGCTGTATCAGACCAGGGGATCTGTTAACATCCATGGACTTGAAGGAGGCTTATCTACACATCCCTATCCACAAGGTCCACCACAGATTTCTAAGGTTTTTCTATGCAGGCCAGCACTTCCAGTACAGGACTCTGCTGTTCGGCCTGTCATCGGCCCCACAAACCTTCATGAAAATCCTGGCAGCGGTTGCGGCCTTCCTCAGATCGCGCCCAGTGTGCCTACAATGCTACCTGGACAACATTCTCATCCAGTCATCGTCCTGCCAGCAAGTGACGCTAGACCTGCAATATACGATGGTGGTTCTTTGGGACCATGGGTTCTCTGTCAACCTGGAAAAGAGTCATCTGGTTCCAACCACCAGGTTGCAGCACTTCGGTGCCATCATAGACACTGTTCATGTCAGGTCTCCCTGTCTCCCAACCTAATGATGAGCCTAGGGTCCCTAGTGCATCAAGTTCACCAGGAAAGTCACATCCTGATTGTACAGCTGTCCCATCTATTAGGGAAAATGGTATCCTTCCTCTCCATTGTGCCTTGGGCCTGTCTCCACTCTCGTCAGCTTCAATGGCTCCTCCTGCCATACCAGAGGGCCAAACAAAGCAACTCTCCAGCGCTGATCGCGTTCCTCCTCTGGTATGCCGGTCCTTCGACTGGTGGATCACCTCTGCACTAATGAAGGGATCCTTCTTCAGAAAACTGGCCCACCTTACCATTACCGCGGATGCCAGCCTGTTCAGCTCACCTCCACAACCACATCGCACAAGGCAGGTGGTCGGCACCCAAACTGACACACAGCATCAACTGGCTGGAGCTGAGGGCGGCGAGGCTGGCTCTGTGTCATTTTCAGAACTTCATCCAAGGTCACCATGTGATGATCCTCACAGACAATGTGGCAGCGAAAGCACACATAAATCTCCAGAGGGGCACTCGATCCAAATCTCTGATGGTGGAGGCCGAGTCCCTGGGAAAGACATCTGTGCTCAATTCAGGCGGAGTACATATCTGGAGTGAACAACATCCAGGCGGACTGGCTGAGCAGGGCCACGGCTGAACATTCAGAGTGGTGCCTGCATCTGGACTTATTCCATCTTCTGTCTCAGAGGTAGTCGACCTATTCACCACACCAGAGAACGCCTACCTCCCAAGGTTCTTCATGAGGTTTTACCACCTGTAGGCAGAAGGTGTCAACGCCTTACATTGCCCCTGGCCGCTAGAACTCCTATATGCCTTCCCTCCACTGCCCCTCCTGCCCAGAGTGATCTGGAAGATCCTGGAGGACAGAGTAGAAGTTATACTCATGGCTCCTTTTTGGCCAAGGAGGACCTGGTTCGCCGATCTGGTGAGTCTGTCCGTCAATCCACCTTGGCGGATTCCCCCGCAGGAGGTCTCTCTCAGCCAGGGAGTTCTACAACACTCAGAGCCCCAGTGGCTATAACTAGCCTTATGGCACTTGAGAGGGACCTCCTGAGCAGGGGCAGTCTCTCTGTCAAAGTCATACACACTATTCAGGCATCCAGAAGACCTGCTACGACCAAAATGTATGACTCCACTTGGAGATCATTTGAAAGATGGTGCACCACACATGACATATCACCAACCGCAGCTACTGTCCCCCAGATTCTGGACTATTTGCCGGAGGGACTTGACCAGGGCCTGGGACCTAACACCCTCAGGCACCAGGTGGCTGCTCTATCCACAATTCTTGCACCCGACAGTCACTCGTCGCTTGGACGACACCTCATCATCCATAGCTTCCTGCAGGCTGCCACCAATCTGAGACCTCCGGTCATCCATAGGTACCCATCATGGGAACTCAAGGTGGTGTTACGGGCCCTTTGAGCCTCTACGTTCCACCAGCTTGAAACATCTCACCTTTAAGACAGTTTTCTTAATTGCCATCATGTCTGCTCAATGGATCTTGCAGTTGGCAGTTCTATTGGTGAGAGAGGACTTGTGTAGGATTCATCTTGATACAGTGGTCCTCTGTCTGGACCCGACTTTTATTCCCAAGATCAACTCTTGGTTTCACCTTGCCCAGGAGGTCGTTCTCCCAGATTTTTGTCCTCATCCCAGACATCTGAAGGAAAAGAGATGGCACATTCTTGGTATCCGCCGCACTCTACGCAAGTACATCAAGCGTACGGCAGCTTTTAGATGTTCTGAATCGCTTTTCATCTCGTTTCAACCTGCATCTCAAGGTCGCAAAGTTTTTTCATCCACCATCGGTTGCTGGCTGCAGGCATGCATCTCCCTCGCATACGTCTTACAATCCAGACTGGTGCTTCAGCATATCACCGCACATTCCACGAGGAGTTCTGCTACCACAGCGGCCTGGGCGACCCGACCGCCAATAGAAGAGATTTGCAAAGCAACTTCTTGGACTTCCTTATCTCTATTTGTTCGGAATTATATATTGGACAAATTTGCTTCTGCGGAGGGGGCTTTTGGTAGGTGAGTCTTACAGGAGATCCATAACAGTGGAGAGACTCTGGACTCTTCTGTTTCCCATCCTAGTGACATTTAGCTTGGGTATGTCCCATTGCTTGGACTCTCCAAGCAGTGTACTGGAAAATGACCATTGGCTTACCTGAAGGGTCATTTTCAGTACGCTGCGAGGAGAATCCAACCCCACCCTGGGTTCTCTGCTATCACAGTTTATTGGACCTGTTGGTTTTTTGGGACTAGTTTGAACTTCTTATCAACGTGTACAGTTCCACGCCTTCATTGAAAATCTGGCAAGTCAAGGCAACACCAGAAGCGTGGCTAAAGTTTCAATTCAGTCCTGGGCAGATTGGCTGAGTTTAACCCCATTGCTTGGACTCTCCTTGCAGCGTACTGAAAATGATCCTTCAGGTAAGCCAATGATCATTTCCAAAAGTGAGAAATATTTGGCTACAAAGTGAATCAGATAGCCTTGTACCACTTGGTCTTTGTTACTAAGACATCTTTGTACAACATATTCAACAATTCTGTTACATCACGTAGATTCCTTGCCAAACACTTGCTTTTCTATAACAATATGATAACTGTTCATTGAAATCAGTGAAGTACTGACAAGATTTAATGTTTGATCCATGATTTCATTTCAGGTGAGGATATCTGGAATGCAATAAGATGCCTCTCTCAAGCAAAAATGCTGTCCCTAAACAAAAAGTAGTTGCATCATGCCCTTTTTACAGCTGCAGTGGCTTTGACCAAAACTGGAAAATGACTTCATCGGACTTCAGGAAAGTTATATTTCAGACAAGCAAGCAGACAGCAATGAACAAAAGCAACAAGAAACTGTTAAAAGAATTATATGTATGAATAAAAGTCTGTAGCTTTTACCACAAGCCACAACAATTTGACATACTTCCCACCAAAAATAATAATTAAATAAACGTTTCTAATGATGTGATTGTAATTTGTTCCTTCTGGACCACTTCATGGAAATATCCCAACAGGAAGACCGAAACCATAGCAAACAGTGCAGCTGTAGCCAATCGTATATTGTCAAGCAACTAGTGGACACCATTTTTCAATAAATCTTGCCCATATTCTTTTAATTTACTCCCTTTACAAAATCTGTGTGAACTGGACAGTAGTTTTCCTATGACCTGTCCTATCACTGTACTTCAAATTAAGATAAAACTTGATCATTCAGATAAATTAGGCACCTAGAGTGTTTTAACAACTCCCCTAACTACTGCAGAAATGTTGATATTGACATTGAATACTGTCAATTTCTTGAGCATTTTTCTGTGGATTTGGCTCTATGATTTATTATTTCTAAAATGATAGTGGTAAAAGCAAGCTGTAGAGAAAGTTGTTTCTTATTTTCCTCCTGTCTTTCCTACCCCTTTTTATGTTCTTTTTTTATCCCATATAAATTTGTTGAATTTCAGCTCCAACAATACACAGAACTGGAATCCAAATTTTGTTAATATTTTTGGGAAAGGTAGCTTGTGGTGGTTAAGGTGTTAGGCTACAAATAGGAAGACTTATGTTTAGGTCAGCCTTAATCATGTTTATTTTTTGCATTTTGCTCTTAGATGAAAAGCTAGATATAAATTAATCAATAAACATCTAATACCCCACATGCTTTCCATACCTTTATTATGAAATATTTTTTGTATTTTGGACTAGCTAGAAAGAATTCTGAGGGAACTGCTACATGTACTGCTGAATAACATACATTTAACACATAATACAAATCATATTTAATATAGACAAGACAAGAGTAATTTAAGACTTTTTAAACATAAGTACCTTTTTAGTGATAGTGTATTAATAGTACAGTACAACAATGCCCTCTAGTGTGCAGAACCCCCTAATGCATTACTATAAATTTATTAATTTTCCTTTAAAATTAATGTAACACATCGGGATAGCTGATAATATGAAGTCATATCCGTATCATCAAGAAATTACTTTAATATAATATACCTAAATTTACATTCATATAAATGCTTTATTTATGCATATCTGAAACCAGAAGACAAACATTTTATTCATTTAATGAAGTAGTCTACACCTATACCATAATAAATGTGTTATTAAAGCCCTTTTGTTATTGCAGAAGAGAGGAGAACAGAAATACAACACATATTGCCCACATGTATTTGATCATTGGTTAAATATTTTAGCCTTATCAGATCTCAGGCAACAATGTAGTGGTTTTTTTTTTTTCAAATTCTTGCACTGATGCTGCTATACTAAAAAAATATTAAATGAAGAAATCATTATATCAGAACTGATATCCTTCAATCAGGTCAGAGAGTGAGTCATATTACACAAAATCTGAACTGCTTTATGCGATTTCCAGGGCAAGGAAAGCATATCAAGC
The DNA here is from genome assembly GCF_051295495.1 of Thamnophis sirtalis. Lineage (NCBI taxonomy): Eukaryota > Metazoa > Chordata > Lepidosauria > Squamata > Natricidae > Thamnophis > Thamnophis sirtalis. Next base: position 31,563,612 of record NW_028261388.1, on the reverse strand, counting down.
TTCCATACAGACACATCACCATCGTACAATTTCTCTTGCCAAACTTTATTCTGAGAGGAAATTTGATAATAATATGAAGTTGGATTTGTTGTGATTAAATGCTGGGTTTAGGTTAATTATGTGCCATGATGTTATTATTGACCCTACTACATACAGTAGATATTCTGTATTTAGGTTAGTACACAAATCTAAAACTCAGTTGTTTGTGACTCAACAGAATCCCATTAAAGTTCACTAATTGGGTTTTGTGTACTTAACTTCTGCTGACTGAGCTTTCACAAACAGGTTTTGTATTTTGGAAGTTTCTCTGTGATCCAGGGCTACAGATACATCTTGACATTTCCTCCACTATTAGCTGTTTCTGTTTAGAATTGGACTCTGCATGGGTTCAGTGTCTCTTTGTTTCAAATTTAGTTCACTGATTTGCATAAGAATTGATTATATAAGAGATCATATGCCCCTCCTTCTGATCCATAGCACCAAACCCAGAATGAAACAAGCTACTCAAAAGATATAACTGTTTCTGAAATCAATCTCCACAAAGCAGTAAGTAAGTAAGTAAACAAGATGGTTCCTTTGTAAATTACCATATTTTTCTGAGGATAAGACACACCAGAGTATATGAATAAACGTAACGATACCTCCCGCCTACCAGACATCTGAAAACTATCCCTAGTCAACAAATGAGTCCCCGCCACGAAAACCAACACCGGACCCAGAACAACACAGGACGCAACCACTAACCATCCTCACCAGACTCAAACCCAAACCCATCCCATAGACCAAATGCAACCACCATCCAAAAGCCAAACCATGGCGGCATCACCAACTGCTGCACCCCCCCCCCCTCCGACCCCCACACAAAGCAAACTGACACACTCCATGAAAACATGGCCAGACTGCAAACTCAGAACCAAACCAAAGCCCGGGATGTTACACCACAGCCATCTTCTCAGGACATTACATCACAGAATTCAGGAGGTTACAACGCAAAGGCTCAGGAGTTTACAACGCAGGCAACCCCCCCAGGAGGTTGGGAAGTAGAAAAACAATAGATAAGATCTAGGCAAGATATCTGACCTGGGTCAGTGTCAGGATATCAGGGAAATGTCATTGGCGGAGTGGTGGACTGTTACTAGCATCAGATTGTGATTGAGTTCATTTGTCTGTCTAGTCACCAAGAGTCAGGCTTGACTCAATTGCACCCAATCAACTCTACTGCCAATGGATTATAAGATTGCTTATCTTGATAACATTTATTTCTTCAGCCATATGTTTAGTATTCTGGACTAAACTATCTAATTGTTTTCAGTTCATTTTCCAAGATAAAATTTTTGAGGATCATGAGTATGTGGAAAACCTCAGTGCCTTAGACAAGCTGTCAGGAAATAAAGATGAGGTCATAGGCCACTTGTAGGAAATTGTCCAGCAAGACTGTGCTCAAGCATGTATTAGCATTGGAAGTACAGCAGCATTTCGTCCATAGGCCTAACCACTGGCCCACACTCCTTCTCATATCAAAGCAGCTGTTTTTCATTCAAATGTTGCACTTAAAATAAACATAATGATAATACATTCATGATATTTATCAAAAATGTTTTGAAAGCAATTATGCAAATACTATTTTTGGAGAAGCCATTTTTCTGGACTGGAGTACTGGAAATATTTGGAAATACATGATTTTCCCTTATTTTCCTTTTTGTGACAGTAAAGGCAGGAGTCTTTAGGGAATATGTTTTTGAATATAAGCTGAAGGCTGAATAATGTGGACTAATTAAATAGCAGCAAACCATTAAAAATGGTTATAACTGAAAATGAGACAAATTGTCTGGGATGTTATAAGTTTATTGATTTGACTGCAAGTTATAATAACATTGGATGTAGAATATAAGAATAGCCCAGCTGACAGTGATTGCTAGCAGGCATTCATTGTATTTAGAAGAACTTTCTTAGAATAACAGATTTGGAAGGGACCTTGGAGGTCTTCTAGTCCAACCCCCTGCTTAGGTAGGAAACCTACACCACTTCAGACATATGGTTATCTAATCTCTCCTTTAAAACTTCCAATGTTGGAGCATTCACAACTTCTGGAGCCAAGTTGTTCCACTGATCAATTGTTTTACCTATCAGGAAATTTTTCTTTAGTTCTAAGTTGTTTCTCTCCTTGATTAATTTCCACCCATTGCTTCTTGTTCTACCCTTCAGTGCTTTGGAGAATAGCTTGACTCCTTCTTCTTTGTGGCAATCCCTGAGATATCAGAACACTGCTATCATGTCACCACTAGTCCTTCTTTTCATAAGACTATTTAAAATAAAAGTTATATTTCTTAAGAAATACATGAAGACAAAAAGGCTCACTTGTAACTAAATTATACCTTGAAGAGATGGAAGATTGTGATTAAGTAAGAAGCACAATAGTGAGATTAAGAGACAGGATACTCCCTATCTCTTAAACACAGAACTCCTTTAATTAATAAGATGAATAAAAAATAAGCAAAGAACAACATGTGAAGACTCCTTCCCTTATCTTGCTCTAACCCAGGGATGTCAAACTTGTGTTGTCATGGCATCATCACGTGACGTATCGGGATTCCCTCCCCCTTCGCTAAACCAGGCATGGCCAGTACACGATGCATCCAGCTTGCGAGTTTGACAGCCCTGCTCAACCTATCCAAGAGGTCAAATATGCTAAAATAAGTGTGAAAGATAATACAATATCCAACACTTATTTCTCTACCTTTCCTCTTTTCTTTTTTAATCTTAAAAAATATGAAAGCTACATTTGTATTTAAAAAATTGCTTAAATAAAGATCTTTTTGAGTCAAGCTTAATGGTGACTTCATGAACCAGACTAAGTACTTTCCTTGGCACCCAGGCAGAATTTATTGCCATTGCCTTATTCTGAGCTGATTTTTTTTTAATGGCTTCCTAGTCTAGTCTCAGCTCTGGTATTTCCTGGATATCTCCCATCCAAGGATTAATAGGACTTGACCCAGTTTAGCTTCCAAGTTCAGACAAGGTCAACCACATGCTCTCATATGCTGAAACAAATAGTCTAATTATTACTCATTAGTCCCTTATTAAATACTTTATAGTTCATTATCCCATTTTAAAAGTTTTCTTGTTTAGGACATTCAGATTTCATTAGATCTAATCTAGAAGAACATCCAAGGAGGAAGGAGATGTATTAATACTGGCAAGTTAAAATACTTTAGAATCTGCTTGTAGGAGATCTTTGTAACCTCTATAATCAGATAACCAATGGATCTGGCCTAAATGTAAGATATGCTATATTTCAGTGGTGAAAAGTTTAGATTGTCTTTTCCTAACTTAATGTCCTCCTGATTTATCATATAATAAAAACACCCAATATAAATTTCATAATGTAATCATTGCAATTAAAATGGTGCAAAATAAAAAAGGTATTCAATATATTTCTTATAGAGACATCATGAATTCTTAGCTCAGGTTCCACAGCATGTATTTGGTTTTATCATTTTGTAGGAATCTGTAATTCTAACATAGCACCGTGTCTGGAGGCAATGTACAAACCTCGTATTGAGATTCCTTAAACTAACTGTGCCAAATATGTCTCACAAATGATAGAATTCCCACTGAGACCATAAAATGCTTACGTGTTCCTTAAAATCATTATGAAACAAAGGTATCGGAAAGGAAAACAAGATGTTGTGATCTTGTTCGATTATTTTTGAGGAGTTTGTTTTTATCACTCTTATTTTTATAGAATGACATATATATTCATCATTTTTTTTGAATATACAGCATTGTTAAAATTATCACTTCCATAAATGCTTACACAATGTAAACAATCAAAATATGAGTTATCGTTTAAACTGTTAAACAAGTGAAACGTTTAAATCTATTTCTTTTGAATTTGAATAAATTTCATTTCTATATACAAATAAATAAAAACTATTTGAGTATTTCAATTCTGTATAATTTATAATAATTATCAGCCAGTTTGATCTAGTCACTAAATCAGGAAGTGGCCATTACTTCAAGTCCTGTTTTAGCCATGAAATTCAGCTGGATGATTTTCAGCCAGTTACTCTCTCTCAGCCCACCCACCTCACAACGTTGTTGTTATGGAAGAAATAGAAAGAGAAAGGTGTGTTAGATATGTTCACTGCCTTGAGTTATTTGCAAAACAATAAAGGTGCATACAAATAAATAAATGATAATCATTTATAATAATTACACCCTGTCATTTAATAACTTTTCCAAATATTAGATACTACACATATCTCTTACGTATGCAGAAAAAAGTCCCAATGACCTCAATATGCGTATAGGAATGTGAAACCATTTTTCAAAAATAAAATTGAAGCAGAGGTTAGAAAGATTTCAAATTTTTTGATCGTATTACATTTTACATTTAAAAAAAAAATAAGTTGTATAAATAAATATATGTGAGACAGAGAATTCATTTTTCTCAAACAATTGTCCATGTTTTCTTTGGGACATCTTCTTCACCCTTTGTAAAATGACGTTATAGCCACACTTTATTGTTATTAGGTTATTTTGCCTAGACTGAGAGTAGGGAATATGTCCAAATCACACAATTATTGGCAATTCTTGGGATTCCCATGGATCTGCCTTTAAACACATATTTCTTCTAATCGTGCTAGTAGCTTTACAAGGTGTGGCATATTTTCAAATGTTTTTATAATTCAACAGAATGTTTTAAAAAGATCTGCTTTGCCATTTTGGAACCTTAGGAACCTGTTGTTTGCAAGAGAAGATTTCCACACCCTAGCCTTCTCCGCAATCTAGAAGCGTTCCATAAAGTTCAGTGAGACCTTCCAAAGGCCATTTGTCTCCTGATCAAAAAGATATTTGGAATAATCAGTTCCTGTTCTTAAAAGTAACCTATCTTTTTTCTTGTTAGTTTGGCTCAGGGGTGGGTTCCCGCAGGGACTACTGCCGGTTCGCTCAGGGATGCGCCGTGTGTGCTTGATGCATGCTGTGCGCGCATGCACAGTACAACTCAAATTGCTCTGCGCATATGCAGAAGCGAAAAACAAGATGACACCAGTTCCAGCAATGCAGGCCATCAAGCTACTACTGGTTCGGCAGAACCGGTCCGAACCAGTATGAACCTACCACTGGTTTTGCAATGTCTTTTAATTTCTACACTTTCCTTTTGTTATTTTATCACTGTTGCCTCCTATACTTGAAAAACTCCTATATCAGTGATGGCGAAACTTTTAGACACTGAATGTCCAAACTGCATACATGCTCATTCTCAAAGTGAAAGTGGCACACGCATGAACGTGCACATGTGCAAATGCACAGCAGAGACCTGAAGACCATATGGCCGGCGGGAGGCAGGGCATCCCAACATTGGCAGTGCAGCAAGTGGTAAGATCTTTTTCTTTCATGAGCTTCTGTTTCATCATTTGTAGGGAAACATACGGTCACGAAAGAAACGCCACGGAGATCTGACCTGAGGTGATGGCGCGTGTCCCATAGGTTCGCCATCACAGCCCTATATGTTTACCAGACCATGCAGTTTTGTGCAATTGTAGTAATTTCAAAGAAAGCTAGAATGCACCACTTCCTTGAAGCTGTTTTGCAAAACATGGCCTCTTGCTTTGAAAGGAGAAATAACACAGCTGCTTTGCTTTGCTTTGTGTTACATCACAGATGTCAAACTTGCAGCATCACGATGCCGTCACGTGACATTTCGCGAAGTTTCCCCCCTTCATGGAATGGGTGGGCGTGGCCTGGTGTGATGCATCTGGCCCTTGGGCTGCCTATTTGACATTCCGTTCAGCTACATCCTCTACCACCGCAAAAAACCATTTCCAGCCAGTGCAAATACCAAAAGAGGCAGCAGAATGGTCGAGAACATCTCAATGAAGCAACTAGCTTCCTCTTGTAAAGATCCCTCAAGCCACCCTTGCATAGGCCTAAGGCTTATTTCCTATCTCTTTGGCAGTCTCCCTCCTCGAAAACATCCTTTATTTGTCAATAGCTTTGAATACATTTGTAGTTGAAGAGTGGAGTAAGTAATGTATTTAAGAAAAGAAAATGAATAGTACCCATGTTCATAAGATTCTGCTTAAAAGGGAAATCTTTAAAGAAAATAATTCAGCATTTTAGTATATAGATTGCTATTGTATTTTACAACCTTATATTTGCACTTAACAATTTAATAGATTTTAATTAATAAGAATTAATAAGAAAATATCATCACATACTTCAGAAAGTGTAGTTCTGTACAAAAACCACACACCTTTTGATGAAGTCAAACATCAAATTTCACTCTAGAGGTCAGTGTTGTGCATAGATCAACATTTATCCAAAGGCAGAAGAGAAAAGTATCCCGATGAGTCATTTCCCTAGTTATAATCTTACATATAGGCAGCTACCCTCCTACTGAATTCAGAGAGATTGAAGAAAGCTGTTAATGCAGAACTGCAAGATTTCTCATCTTACTAAGGCAACCTCCATTTTTATGGATATTGATTTGAGGGAATTGCAAATGTATACACACATACCATACACCTAAATAGCAGATTTGCCATATGCTTCAGTCTGCAGTCTCACACTTAACAAAATATACACTTGCCTCTTTAAAAAAACTCTTCCATGCATTATGCTACCAAGACAAGTAACATTTATTTGTTTTGTTACTGGTAACAGATGTTAGCTGGAATATTGAGAATTTTCTCTGGGGTTAGAAAAGAACTTTCTTTGGCCTAAGCTGGGAGATCATTTAGTCACCAAGTTTGTTTTGTTTTCTGCTTTATATTTAAAATGTATTTAGGCTGGCAGCATTGTCTTATCTGGAGTCATTGGCTCAGCTCCTATTTGGTAGCCAGGGGCCTGGGAAGGATTTACACAGCTTTTGTTAAAATACAGCAAAGGGTCATAAGCTCCACTTTCTTTTTTCTTTTTACATTTTCTAATGCTCAGTAGATGTGCATACGGCTTAGATCACAGCAGTATGATGTTCCTTTACTCCTTCTGGCCTCCCCTTTGCAGGTGCTACTGTTTGATTTACTCTTTTTATGTTGCAAATAGAATTGCTTTAAAATTACTATAAAAGTTTATGAGTTTTGCATTAGAGTTGTATTCAATTTTGTCTACCAGTAAAACTTATCTTCCCTGGATCTCCCACATCTGCTTGAGAGGCAGAGGTGTCTGCAGAATATGGCAAAAAAAGTCAAGCCACGCCTATGGCTGAATTCCACTCATTTTTTATACGTGTTACATGATCTTCACTGCACAGACGATGGAACTTCAATCATACCATTGTGCCGGACATCTTGACTTTTTAAAAAACCAAACTAAGAGGACATCCATGTTTACAAGCTATGAAAGGCTTGTTCTGGAGATCATTAAACCATAGTTTGAAGGGATATTAAAGGAAAATTAGAAGCCATCTAGTTCATTTCCCCAGAATTAGAAAACCAAATAAATAAATCAATGTTGCTAACACTGTTATATATTACAACATAGGTTTTGTTGTTATTCCATAATAAGAATAATGTTTTTGAAGCTACACTAAAACAACAATAACAAAATATATTAACTGCCATATGGGAGAAAAGAAGTAATCAACAGGTCTGTCTTCAGCTCAAAACTTCTCCTTGGAATGAGATCATTGTTAGTCATTTCAATAAAGGTTCTTGGATGAACACTATGATTCTTTTCAGTATTAGCTCAGCAATTTAGGACCAGTAAGAAAGATTTCAGGACCCAAATGTGTTTTAGTTAAACTATAAGTCCACACAAATGTGCTATAAAGTATATTAAAAATATAATCGATTATAATAAAATGAATACATTTAAGTAATTCAGAACAAAGTGAAGTAGTGAAAAAGTGAAAATAAGAAACATTAATTTCAATTTTATATGCACTTAGTCAAAATATGCTCAATCCAGAACAATTTATAGCTGTCCAAGTACTTTGAACCAATTCTTATCATGCTTAGCTAATGTGGATTAAAGGAGTTGACACCTACATGAGTACCACTTTGCTGATCTATAGTACTGCAACAATTGTAGCTGCAAAAACAGATCATCGGTATATTTAAATTTGTTTTTTTTTTAAAAAAAAACTAATAGTTTTAGAGGCTGAATTTTAAAACATTCAAAAGTAGCATGAGGATCATATAGGACAGTGGCCCCAGTTAAGATTGTTCCAACTGAGACAAGTCTTACTTCTTGGCTATAGAGGCTAAAGTACATTGATCCATGGACAATTTAAACAAGACTCACCCAGACAAATGTCAATATTTGAAATGGGAGAAGCAGCAGCAATTTGGACTGCAAAACAATTTTTGGGTGGGAAGGGAACCAGCTAGATGTTAGCTTTTAAAAATTATTATTTTTTGCATTTGTGCATGTTAATATAGGAGCCTATGAAACATGTACCTGATATTTCTGATATTTAAAAAGAACTACTACAATTTGTTTTTCAAATGTCATGTTTGTATTGGCTGCTCATTGTTCATTAACATTAAGAAGGAATTCTGCTGGCATTTATATCCTGTTTAATGTAGAACATGCGATATTTGTATGAAGGAAAGATACTTGAGACTGGCACTATAATTGGACAGCCTTATTCATAGTCACTCATGCCTTAGTCACCTCCTGTTTGCATTACTATAATGTACTTTACATGGAGGTGCCCTTGCAGACAATCCAGACACTGCAACTGATACAGAATGCAGCAGCACCTAACAACTACTGTGCTGGCTTCCAGTTGTTTGGGGCTGCAATTCAAAGTCATTACCTTAAAGTCCTATATGGCACAGAACCAGGTTATTTTCAGGACCATTTTTCCTATCTTACTGGGTATATAGAATAGGGGTGCTCTAAGCTCCTTAGATGTTATCTGATGGAATCTCTCAGGCATCCCTTTGGAACATTATCCCGCCAGAGACCATAGGGACCCCCCCCCCCTACCAGTTTAGCCTTCCAAAAGACAGTGAAGACCTGGCTCTTCTCTTGAGCATTGACCAGATGGGGGTTTGAGCTGTGAAGATGTTTGGACTGGGGGCAGGGAAGGGTATGATTTTAGTTATGTTTTATTGATTGTTGAAAGCTACCTAGAATCATTATATGAGGTAAGGTAAAGTAGAGGTTTCCCTCGCACATATTAGCTACTTGTTCCCAACTCTAGGGGGCAATGTTCATCTCCGTTTCAAAGCTGAAGAACCAGCAATGTCCAATGACATCTCCGTGGTCATGTGGCCAGCATGAATAAATGCTGAAGGTGCAAAGTACGCTGTTACCTTCTCACCAAAGTGGTCCCTATTTTTCTACTTGCATTTTTACATGCTTTCAAACTGCTAGGTTGGCAAAAGCTGGGACAATTAATGGGAGCTAGCTCACCCTGTTATGCAGTGCTAGGGCTTCAAACTGCCAAATTGCCCACCTTTCTGATGGACAAGCTCAGCATCTTATCCACTGAGACATCGCGTCCCAATTATATGAGGTAAATGACCATATAAGTCCTGTAAGTAAATAAATAAATAAAATAAATAAAAACAAGAACAGTACAAAAGGGAGCATATCCAACAAAAACAGTACATATTTCTAAAACACTTTAAACAAAGAGCCCTGAATATATATAGTCATAAAGAAGAACTTCGATTCATTAATGTTGATATCTACATAATCAGTAAAAAGCAAGCTGTTTATGGACCCTAATAAAAGAGGATCAATACATTTCGATGAGGATAAGACTATGTAACCCACTAACAAAATGTTATAATGTTTTCTTTTCAATTTCCTATTACTCATTGGTTGGTATCCGAACCTCTGACTCCACGTGATTCAGTAGACATCTGGAAAGTAATACATTTCATGGAGAGCTACTCAGATCAGACCATTACTGCTTCTGGAAGGAGGTCCTGAAAAGTCTATATGTCCAACAAGTGCTTATGCTGGCTTGCATGCTTCTTCTTCTTCTTAGCATCAAACTGAACACCTGCTGTTGGGAAAAACTCATGCCAGTTCTAACATCTGAATATAATTGGGGCAATTGTAACCATGCGTTATTGTAAACAATTTTTTTCAAAGGCATAAGCCAAGCATCATAATTGAGCTTGCTTAGTCTCTTGTTCTATTATTTGCCATAATTTTGTGCAGATTTGAACAGGCAGACAATTCTTACTTAAGTGTTGCCAACTTAGCAGTGATATGGAATAAAAAACAAATGTGCATATTTTATTTTATTTTTGTGTTAGACTAACATTTATGATTTTATTACTAAAAATGTAGACATAACCTGAGAGCAATCAAATTGCAAAATGAGGACACTACACTATCCTACTGAGAGCATTAAAAAAATCAAATAGTACCCTGTTTGAAAGGCAAAATTATTAATCTTATTTTGTCATTTTTTTAAGAACTTGCCAAGACAATTAAATCTATGAAACTAAGGAAAACCCCTGGATCTGATATTTTTTCAATGTATTAAAAGTATAATAGATTTTTCTCTTGTTTTATTAATATTTTGTACTGAAGCTTTTTTTTTTCAAATGAATTACTGCCTTTTAATTTTAATAAGAGAAATATCATTTCTGAAATTTAGACTTAATTCCTTCCTAAACATGATTGCTAATATTTTAACAGCTAGGACTATAAATTCTTTAGCCAGTTGTGCTAAGATGGCCATACAACTTCTGACAATGACAATGTCATGTTTTTAACTATGTTCTTGCTCTAACTCAAAATGGAGAAGTCTTGGTTGCTACAACTTCTTATATACTGTACTTCAGGGGTGGGTTCCGGCTTTTGCTATTGCCGGTTCGCTCAGGGACGCGCTTTGGGTGTGCGTGCATGCACAGTAGTAATGCATGCACAGAAGAAAAAAAAGAAGATGGTGGCACCTAGGCGCTGCCGATAGAACCGGTTCAGGGGTGTGGCAAAGCGAGTTACTACCTATTCGGCTGAACCAGGCCGAACAGGTAGGAATCCACCTCTGCTGTACTTAGCAAGTATTTGATATTGTAATGTGTTGAGCTGCTTTGATTTATTTAGGGTCTCCTCACATATTTATTTATTTATATATCAAATTTATATGGCTGACCACTCACAATGAGGATTCTGGTTAGGATGCAACAATCAAATAAAACAAGTAAATAAAAACAATAATTAAAATATTCAAAATTCAAAATTCAAATATACAACCAAAAGACATGGATAGAATACATATATCAACCATAATAGGACAGCCATCATAAAAAATACTCTTCTTTGGGATCCCCAGTTCTTGGGACACTGCCGTAACATTAACAGGAATGAAGCTACCCTGACCAGAGGAGTGGAGAATATTCCACAATATAGGAATCATGGCAGAGAATAGCATCATTATGGCCCTCACCAATATAAGTCCTTAACAGATGGTATCTACATCATGCCTTCTCTGCCACATCTAATGGGATAACCTGATATAATCAGAGAGAGAAGGTCCATCAGATAACCCAGTCCCATTTTCAAACTTGCAAGATTGATGTCATCTCTCAGGTAAACCAGACAGGAACACAACTAAACAAATTATCGTATTTTTCGGCATATAAGATGCTCCAAAGTATAAGACACACCTAGATTTTGGGGAGGAAAACAAAGGAAAAATATCTGCCTCCCTCAATTTGCCTCCTTGCAACAAACAGCAAACAGTACAGACAATATATACTGTTTGTAGTGTTATATTTCAGACTATACTTGTACAGATGCTGTTAAAATTGATGTGCTTTCTGGAAGTATAGTTATTCTCTGCTATTTAAAAGAATAGCACTTTTTAAAACAATAGCGCTGGGCCTCTTCAAATCAAGCATTTATTTTAAAAAGCTTCTTCATTTTGTTAAGTTGTCTAGAATAATAATAAAGCAGTATTTAAAAAAATAAGTCTTCTAATAATTTGAACATTCTGTAGGCATTTATAATTGTTGACTTACCTCCTTGCAGCAAACAGTCTGATTAGCACAAGAAAAAAAATCTGATGCTGCCTCCCAGCAATTTGCCTCAAGGAGCAAACAGCAAGTTTCACTTTCTATTTCTCTCAATCATCAGCTGTTTCAGGCTTCAGGGATTGCTATAGCTTATTGAAGCCTCTGCAAGTCCCCTTTTGCTGCAAAGAGTAAATTGCTGGGAGCCAGAGACCAAAGGGTTGGGGCCAGTGGGTGGGTGGGGCTACATTCAGTGTATAAGACGCACCCAAATTTTCACTGTCTTTTAGGGAGAGAAAGGTGCATCTTACACTCCCAAAAATATGGTAATTGTACTTTGTTTTAAGGTACATTAACTGGGTTGTGGAAGAGTGAATGTTCAAATTTCCCAATGTCACATTTAACTGTTTGATCCATTAGGGCAGATCCTTCCTAGGCTTCTTGCTCTGATGGTTAAACCACTGGCTTCTGCCTCTTTTGTGTGATTGTTTCCTAGACAGAATCTCTTCCCGCCATTCCACAAAGTCATCCACACATTTCATTATATTAACATATGGTTTCCTGGCTGGTTAATGGAGAGTAGATAGAAATTTGTCATAGCAATAATTTAGATAATTTTATGGCTTGGAGCTTTTAGTTTAGTTCTAGCTCCTTTGTATATTTTGCTATGTGAAATCCTAGCATTTTTTTCTACTATAAATTTGAGCTTACCTGCATATAAAAGAAGGAATTGGCATCTTACAAAACTTTAATTGCACTAATTCCAACTATATTTTTCCCCAATGGTTATTTGTAACATAAATTTCCAAGCCTTTTGTTCCTTTCCTCCTCCTCCTCCTCCCCCTCCTCCTCCTCACAACAAACATTATTGATGCATGGGTCTCTCTCTGTCTGTATTTTTTCATATATATTGTTTCACACTTTCACATACTGTACCTGAAGCTGGTTCTATGCTCTGTAAATATTTAAATAATTCTAGAGTATTCTGGCAAATTTCCTCCCATTCAGCTACAAACAGAAAATCCATTGTCTTGTTACCATAAAGCCAACAATCTTGCTTCAGATTTGGGTCTGAACCAACATAGCTAATCTCTCTTTTCATTTAAAATCTTAAAAAGTTCTTTTGTCTAAAATGTCAACTTGGCTCATTAATTTCTGTTTTTACTGTGTGCCTTTAATAATATGATCCAGTAGTTACAATACTAGGTGCATTATTTATTTTTTAAAATTCAGATTTATATGTTTTAACATTTAACATTTTATAAAATATGTTTTAGATTAAATTATTTCTAATCTTTTATAGTATTTTCCATTCACATGAACACATGCATAGATAGGCATTCACAGAATACAATAGTATAGTTTTTATAACACATGGATGCCTTGTCTGTCTTACAAATCTGGTATTTTATGGTGGTCTGTTCTCCATTTACTGACAAGTATAACTCCGTTTATCTTTTAGAGATCAGCCAAATCTAGCTAGGTAAAGGTATTATTATTAGTAGTAATTAAATTTGTTTGCTTCCCGCCTTGCCAACAGGCAATAGTAGTAAAGAGATATTGATTAAGACATGTCATATTTATAAATAATGAAAGATCCATTTTCTGGTTTAACATTTCTGTTCACAGTTAAGAAAATAAAGTATAATGTCAAGCATCTCAATTCTTTTATAGATGCTTCAATGTATATAAAAGAACTTGTATTTATCTATATGTAAATTGCATCAACAGTTCCCAAGGAAGATCTGTGGCTGTCTACTTCTCCCTATGTATGCTGAAGTGGGAGGAGAATGTTTTAGTGGAAATTAGGCAAACACAGGTGAAATCATAAAATATAAAGCCTTGAGGCAAAACATCTGCTATAAGTTCTCTGCTGTTCTATTCTTGATTGTTGCTCTTGGAAGATTCAGCAGTTCACTCAGCGTCAATGAAGAAAGTACAGGCATGTCTGGCTACCATTTAGCTTTTCTAAGTTTTATTTAAGCAGATGAATAATTATATTTTTAAAAAGCTAAACTGTGAAGAGGAAGAATATGAAAAGTTGTGGAAAGTTCACAAAATTAATTCCTAAGTCTAATGAACTAGCAAGTATTAATATATGGGGTAATTAATAGAAAATAAATGGTGGCCTTTCAGATATTTATTTGTAGTACCCCAAATCTCCAGCTGGTAAGTAGTTCAATAATAGCTAAAAGGCCACAAACTCCTCATTGCTAAAACTAATTGAAGTAACAATAACCCATATTCTTGATATGGTAGTTTGAATTTAGGCAGTCTATAGAATCAATGATAAAGGTCATTGAATTTTGGTGAAATGTATTTTTGTGTAAACAAATAGTTATTAAAAATAAGCATGCAAAAACAAAGCTTGAAGGGATTTTACTTAATTCCAGGGCACAACAATTTTATGGGCTTAGAAATATTTTCACACCAGACACTAGATCTATAGAATGTCTGCAGTCATATATTTCAGAATGAATTTAACATGATCCTTTTATCAGGTATGCTAAACTAGGGCTACAAAATGGGCTACAAAAATCTAGATGACCAAAGGTTTGCTGGATATAATTGTTGTCTATTTTTCAGACCCCAAGAACTCAACAAGACTTAGAGAATTATGTCTGAGCAGTTCTCCTTTCTTTTTCTTCAGCTACATGCAGAAGCTGAACTTCTGTCAAACTAAAACAACTACTTACATTATTAAAGCTATTCTGAGAATTGCTAGGGAGGAGCTGTATTAACTCCCTTTCTCTCAAACAAACCATGTTTCCTATTTCTTGGTCCTCTAGAATGGAGCTACATCCTCCTATGAATCTAGGCTGCATTCTACCACCCTAGTGGTAGGGCTAATAGCCCCAAGAAATTTTGCCTTATAATGTTTGCTCAGTTGTGGGGTGTTTGTAGGTTATTTAAATTGATACATTTAGACCCACCTATTCAGCGGTCTGGTTCATTTCACTACAATATTATATAATTTAAATTTTCATGCTCTTCTCAAAAGAATTACTGAATTTCATATCATTTTATAGCAAGGGTTTTAAACTTGGGGTTCATGGATTAAATTTGGGGGGAGCATAAATTTGCATGGGGAACAATTAAAACTTAATTATTCACCATCCAAACTCAATTAAACACTAAATTTAGCCCTTCCTTTAAAATATATAAATATTCTACAGTGTGTGTGTGTGTGTGTGTGTGTGTGTGTGTGTGTATGTATGTTTGTATGTATGTATATCATATATATATATTGTAAAAATCTAATAGATACCTTTCACCCTGGCTTCGCTGATAACAGATAAGAGCCTGTGGCCTAATGGCTAAGAAGTCTGCCTAGTATGTAATATAGCCCAGGTTCAAATCCCAGTAAGGGTATGGCTAGCTGATGAGAGCTAAATAGCTTGAAATAGATGTATACTAGTCTCCCTTTATTTATTTATCAGCACAAATAAAAAACACAAATATAACAAAGGCAACAGTAAAAAAATATTGGGTTTCTGTCGTGATGGTCTCTTGTGACGAGCCAATTGACAGATGATGGAAGCAGTTAGCTTCCTCCCATAATTGGGGCTTACCAGGGGTTGTAAAATCATGTATGTATGTATGTATGTATGTATGTATGTATGTATGTATACACACACATACACACACACACACACACATACATACATACATATATACACACATACACACACACACACTCTGTAAGCAGAAAAGTAATTTATGATAGTAAGATCCTAAAAATATTACTTAATTTCAATCTTACTATATCAAAATATTACACCCTAATCTTATTAATGATTTAATGGATTAATAATGAGCACCTATATTCTTATATTACATATTGTTTTAAAAATATTCTGATAACTCTATTTGAGTGCAATTGGGTGTTTTATCATATAATATATTTCTATATATTTTATTTATGTATTTTTCTGAAAGTGGGTCCTTAAGTTTCAACAGACTTTCAAAGGGGTCCATGGTAGAAAAGGAGTAAAAATCCCTGTGTTCAGTAATATATTACACTTTACCACATGGAATCTATTGTAAAAAGTTAATTTAAATGCTAAAAATTGTCATGTTTTGGTAAATCAATCTCCTCTGTATTTTCAACTTAAGAAAGATAATATAACAATTTTTTAGAATATATTGCTTAGGAGCTGTCAATCTAGCAAGTTAGCCCAAACAAGAACTATATTATTTTACTTTATTATAAGGTTATATTAGCATAATCTTCAAGTCTGAAAGTACATTTCTGTCCCATTTCTTTATAACTCAAGAAAAGGTAGAAGATTTCTGAATCATCTGCCATGCCCATATTTCTTTTGGGAACTTAGCTGTCTTTTGTGCAAACATTTCCTACCTGCAGTTTTCCCTCCGTCTCCCAAGGTAATTTTCATGCACCATTACAGGAGCCTAGGAAAGTCCAAAGAGAAATATTTAATGAAATAATGCTATTATTTTATAAGAAAACATACTTAACATTTTAAAGATCTGTAACAATTAGAATTGCAATATAACCAACTGTAACTGTCTTTTCAAAATTTCTTCTATACTATCTACATTTATTGAATTATTTTAAGAATACTTAAGAAGAAAGGCCTTCTAAACTACACGTTTTCAGAGACAGCCAAGCCACATGGACTAAACAAGGAATATAATAGAAGTTTAATAAATATATTGCAGTTCAGCTGTTTTTAGTAAATTGGTTTCCACCGATAATCTATAAAAAAATTAAAACTGAGTAGACAAAGACCACTGATAGGCTGATTAAGAGTAACTATCCAGTTTTACAAAAGTATGTTTTTTTAAATCAGGATTATTCCGCAGAGTTTATTTCTCATGAGAACTAAAGCCAGAATTGCTTACCCAATAATGTCCAAATATATCTAGTGCTGAAAATACCCAAGAATACCTACTATATTTAGAACAAAATTCTTGTCAGGATTTCAAGGGTGCCAAATAATTGCACTAGTTGGACATATAATGTTATATGCTGAATATCATTTGTATTCCATTGCAGTACTGAAATTATATAATCCAGAAAATTAAAACACAGTTTTAATATGGAAACCAGAGCTTTGAAATGGACACCCTTGATATTTCACAGAAATGTAATTACAAACTTGTTGACACATTTAAATTATGAGTAGAATCAGCAAAACCATCACTGCATCCATATATAGCAATCTTGAGGCCACATTCATTGTCATAATTGTTATTATTTCCCACAAACTCATAATACTCTCTTTTTAAATTAAACTTTGTGGCTAAGATGCTGAGCTTGTTGATCAGAAAGGATGGCAGTTCAGTGGTTTGAATCCCTGGCACTGCGTAACGGAGTGAGGTCCAGTTACTTGTCCCAGCTTCTGCCAACCTAGCAGTTCAAAAGTATGTAAAAATGCAAGTAGAAAAATAGGGATCACCTTGGTGGGAAAGTAACAGCGTTCCATGCACTTTCAGTGTTTAGTCATGCCAACCACATGATCATGGAGACATCTTCAGACAGCCCTGGCTCTTTGGCTTTGAAACGGAGATGAGCACTGCCCTCTAGAGTTAGGAATGACTAGCATATATGTGCAAGGGGAACCTTTACCTTATCTTTACCTTTATAGTATCAAATGCAAATACAAGCAAAGATCAAAGGGAATAGGCAACAGTCACTATGGGACAGGGATGCAAGATAAAAGAGAAAGATGAAAAAGCAGTGATTTCCACCTTTTTTGTTGCAATAGAATACAGAATGCAATTACAACTTCAACTTTTTGCTTTACAGTTTCTATAACAACAAAGCTAATCTATTCGTTAAAACCTAAAATCAAAGTTTTTATTTTCCCTTCTATTTTGAATATAAAGTCCAGGGTTCCACCACAAATGCGTGTACGACAAAAGCGCGTGTGACTAAACCGCGGTGACAAAACTGTGCTGTCAAAACCGCGGAGACGAATGAACGCTGAAGCGGGCCGACAACAGCGCGCTGACAGAAGCGCACTGTAACATAACCCTAACCCTAACCCTAAACCTAACCCTAACCCTAACCCTAACCCTAACCCCAACCCCAACCCCAAACCCAAACCCAACCCTAACCCTAACCCTAACCCTAACCCTAACCCTAACCCTAACCCTAACCCTAACCCTAACCCTAACCCTAACCCTAACCCTAACCCTAACCCTAACCCTAACCCTAACCCTAACCCTAAACCTTACCTTAACTTAAATCGCGCTTCTGTTGGTGCGCTGTTGTCGGCACGCTGTTGTCGGCGCGCTTTTGACATCGCGGTTTTAGCACCACGGTTTTGTCGGCGCGCTTTTGACGTTCGCGGTTATGTTGTGCCACGAAAGTCCAGAAGCTATTTCCAAGTGGAAACAACACTGGATAAATTCTTTTCTTTAATTTAAAACATTTAGTTTTGCCATCACTGCCAACTTTTTTCTATTCATTCTCCCATTGTGGGAATCATTTTTGTGCATATAAAATTCGTGCTGCAGTAAACACTGTAGTATGTTTTTTCAATTTTTTTCAAGTTCTTTATTCAATAATCCTAAGAGAAAAACTGGTTTTAATTTTTTTTTAAACCATCTTCTGGGATTTGACATCCCTGATATATATCAAATAAAATATTTTTTTAGGAATATATATTTTAAGTATTTAATAGATACCTGATTTTAATTATAAAAATATTAAAGTTAAGGAAATTTATTGACTATCCAGATTGTTTTTCATATTATTGTACCTTCTGCACATATCTCAGAAATCAAAACAAAGCAAAACATAACTAAGAATAAGAAAATTGACAATAGAAAAAATAGTTTTCTGGGTGCAAAAAGCTCTAGATTTCAATATGAGGGTTCTGTGGCATTCTAGCTAAGGACATTAAGGAAAGCCATGGAGCCCAATCATTAAATGGAGCTATCAATTCCCAGATCCTATGAAATCAAGCATCTCCAAATCAAAAAATGAAATTGTGCAATGAGAAATTTTAGGCAGAAAATTTATTCAACTGTTTAAGAGTAATGCGAACACAGAAAGTTCCACCAAAAACAAGGTGGAAATCTTTTTGTTTTCTATTGTCAGAAAATTAGATATAATTGTAAATGGAAGATCAAAATAGAAATATGAGTCTAATTAAATTGCCTGCGTGTCTTGTTTATACAATGGTGGTTTTGAAAATTCTGTAAATAGCAATAGCACTTGGCCTTATCTACTGCTTCATAATGCTTTACAGTCCCCTTCAAGTGGTTTACAGAGTTAGCATATTGCTTCCAACAATCTGGGTCCTCATTTTATCAACCTTGGAAGAGTGGAAGCTGAGTCAACTTTAAACTGTTCAGAATCTAACTCCTAGCAGTGACGAGTTAATCTGTAGTACTGTATTCAAACCATTGGGTCACCATGGCTTAAATCATATTGTAATAGAATAAGTATAACGTTGTGCTTAAGGTGTGAGACAAGGATCAGGGGGAAAAAGCTGTGACTTTCTTTGACATTGGTCAAATCACCATCTCAGTTCAATTTTCTTATAGGATTGTTGTTGATGAACTAGACTGAAGGAAGATTGCCTACTTTTTCCCCTGAAAAAGATGGGATATAAATCTAACAAACAAACAAACAAACAAACAAACAGAATAAATATTAAATGCATAACATGAAAGTTATGCACAGAGAAAGTATATGTAAGCATGAAAATAGATTAACAGATGGTATGCACATTTCATAGAAGTCGTAAAAGGTTACTAGCTTGGAACAGAATGTCTGCAGCTGGACATTTAAAATGTGCAAAAAATTAAAAGGAAATAAGGAGAATTGGCTAAGTTACAATATTTACCAAAAACACAGTCTGTCCCCAAATATTTTGCACTCAAGCTCCCCAGTATATATAATAAAGCAGAGGCAGGAAAATGTGGCCCTCTAGATAGATGTGTGTGTGTGTGTGTGTGTGTGTGTGTGTGTGTGTGTGTGTGTGTATGTATGTATGTATTTATTTATTTATTTATTTATTTATTTATTTATTTATTTATTAGATTTATATAGCAACCCATCTCAGAAAAAGTGACTCTGGATGGCTTACAAGCAAAATAAAAACTCACATCACAATATTTTTAAAAATGCAGATAAACATAAAAGCTTAAAAACATAAAGGAATAAAACATAAAAAAAACCCAAGAAAGCGGGAAGACAACTATAATTAAGCCTCATTCAACTATTATACAGACTCAACAAGGGATCATCCAGGTTGATGGAAGAACCCATTTTCAAGCCTTTCAGGAAAACCAGCAGAAATGGAATTAATCTCACCTCAGGGGAATAGATGTACAACTCTTGAAATTGCAATCTTCATGGGTATTGGTGATTGAAATCAGTAAGGATCATAGATTTTCTATCTCTAACAAATTACTTCTATATTCAAATGTTAGCATCCTCCATAATGCTTGATGAAATAAATTAGCTTAGAGGAATATATGAAGAAAAAATATTGGATGTGCTTTTGGGATGTGTCACCATTCAGTGTTCACCACTTCAGATATCATCTGAATACTACTATGTACTTCTCTTTCTTTATTTATAAATCTCATAATTTATCAAATTTATTCCCTTGTTGTTTAAAATCTGCCATTCTAAGGAGAACCCCTTCTCACTTGGACAGCAGTGGCACAAGTTGCTTCATTTACTTGCTTCTTAAGGTGAAAAATAATCAAACTCTCATTAGCTTCTTTGATCCTCGTAAATAATACAGAGTGACTGGAATTGTGTAAATCCCTTCTGATCCTAAGACACAACATATGCATATTTTCAGGTAAGTATGTACTCTTGAATGCATTTGCTCACAGTCCATTACATACCCTCAGTACCACTCTAGATATTTTTAAATTCTTTGATGACAAATGACATCTGTAATTTTAGAAACATTTTAATTATGTTTTATCCCTTTACAGATAAGAGGGATAAGATGAGGTATAATATCTGTGCTTTGTAATTTGCTTTTGTTTGATCAGCTGATTATAAACCTCTCAAGGCCAACATTACTTACCCTTCCTAAGTACTAGACCAATCCAACCTCTTAGAGTCCATAAATCATCAGGAAAAAATACAAGCATAGTTCCTTGTGCCTGGATTGACAGACATGTAGACATGCATTCCAGCCACAAGCATGCAAGGAATGGGCCCTGCAGAACTGCAGCCACATTGTGCTCAACCTGGAACAAGCATTTTATTTTGCTTTTTGTTATTCCAAGCTGTAAATAAGCATGACATTACATTACATAAAAACCACAGTGTTAAATAAGAACATAAAAAACTTGGTTGGACTTGGCCAAGGCTCCCAGGGCAACAGAAACAGGAGGTAGAGATGAAACATGCAATGTGGCACCAAATTATGCATATATGTCAAACTTCACGATGCGAGTACAAAAGTCTGACATTACATACATGGCACTTCTAGGCTAGAGGTGGAAGAGGGTGCAACCTGGAACCAGGAAACATGTTTAGGGAGCAAGGAGATGCTTGCTTCCACAGAGAAGAAGCAGATAATCAAGGTGGACAGATTGGTTTGTTTGGGGCCAGCTGTAGGAACAGAAACATGTTTCTCTTGCTTAAAGATGAGAGAAGAAACCAAACTGCAAATCCAAAATCTCTAGGTGCCAACAATAGCTAAGATTAAGTGCTGGTAAAACCTGATTTGAAGATTGAAATATAAGGGAGTCAGAGATTAGTCAAAACACATGAATTAAAGAACTGAGTTAAACTCTCCTCCCTGAGGTAAACTAAATGTTTTAGGCAAAAATTTGCAATAAAATTCCTTTGTTCTTAGGGTAGACCAGTCTGCTTTATGAATTCTGATACGTTTAATCTCCTGTAGTTGACGTTAAAACAATGGAGCTGTGTCTTCCCACCAAGAAGATAGGTGATGGCATATTGTTTAGCTCAAAAGCTATGAAAGACAGGGATAGAGGGTGCCACAGCATACCTGTCTCTTCCTGTTCTTTACAATATTTATTTGATAAATATTTATCAAATAAATATATTAATTTTGCTATTGATACATTTTTGGAAATGTAACTTGAATGAATTATTCTAATTTTCTTTCAGCATGAGCCAGGATAGTCCAAGGTAGAAAAATATTTAAATCTATTCTTTCTTAGTTATTTAAGAAATAACAAACATACATCCAGTAGGACACTGTTTCCAACTGCTATTAAATCATAAATCACTCTGAGAGTGAGATGAGTGGTATTTAGGTTTGATAAATAAAAATAAAATAAAAACAAGGAAATAGGGGTTAATTCATAAATGTTATTGGAAGAGTTGTTCAAGCCCTTTGGTCATTTAAATTGAATATTGATGATGGTGATAGTGATGATAATATGAGAAGTTCTTTAAAATCAAATTTTAAAACATTTGAAACATTTTTTTAAATTTGTTTTTTAATTTAGGGTAGCAATATGGTAGGGTGATACTAATTGCTAGTGTAAAAGAACAATCTAAATATCTACTAGGAATGAGATATAAAAAAACAAACAGTTCAATGAAATATTTCTGAAATTAATGCAGCATAATATATGTTTCATATTGCAATTGTGAAACATATCCCTTACTGAATTCTTTTTACTTATTTCTATATACAGCCTTAAAAATTGAGCCACTAGGGAGCATTGCAAGTGTATGGTTTTATTGATATTCATGGATGTTTATTTTGTCCTGATACTATTGGCCAGGACAAGTGTTTAATAAGAAGAATAAGCAGTTTGTCCTTGTGTCACTCAGCTTAATAACATCCTGAAAGCAGATTGAGGGGTGAAAGATGTTGAAGAGCCATTGAACCAGGAACTGGAGGCCACTGCTCTTTTTCTCTCAGGATAATCTCCCACACTGAAAATTGTGAGGAGAATTTGGGGAGACTGCATGTATATTCCCTGAATTGTCAGAATAAAAATTATTCCACTTGAAGTTGAAAATCCATTGGAATATTTAAAAAAAATAGATAGATAAGTTATAATTGTTCACAATGCATGCCTCCTTCAATGCCACAGTGCAGAAGTTACATCACTGCTGAAAAAAATTACATTTAATTTCAATCTCCAAAATGAAATATCCCACAGTTTTTTAAAATAACACTTTTGTTTTGCTTTTGCTTTTCCATTAGATGCCCAGATTTTTATTTTATTTTGCTCTTTTAAGCTTCATTCCAAATAACTTTCTTTGAAGAAAAGAAAAATGTGTTCGTTATGTAAATGAAACTGAAGAATCATCTGGATAAAATAATTATTGTCTTGTTTTTTAAAATGAAGCTGCCCCACATCTGTTTCTTAATTCTTTGTAAACCTTTATTAATATAGATACTATATAACTAAAAGTAGATACATTTAAATAAATAAATAAGTTACCCTACATTTTTACCATCAATATTCTCGTTAAAAATATTCTTTGTTTGAAATGTTCAGGTTTTTATTCTCTTTTCACAGTTTTTAAGAATTGTCTTCCCCTTACAGAGTTTCATTTAATTATTTGGCAAAAATATATCATAATA
The DNA here is from genome assembly GCF_051295495.1 of Thamnophis sirtalis. Classification (NCBI taxonomy): domain Eukaryota; kingdom Metazoa; phylum Chordata; class Lepidosauria; order Squamata; family Natricidae; genus Thamnophis; species Thamnophis sirtalis. The sequence continues at coordinate 31,540,160 of NW_028261388.1, read as the reverse complement.
TTCCTTAAAAGATATATAAGAATATAATATAATATTTTGTAATAATTAAATAAGTAAAATAATAAATATTGAACTTATTTTCAATATTTGTTAAACATATATTTTCCTTTTTCATAGAATATTTCAGCATCCCTAGACTATTGTAATTTGTTCTATATACAACTACATTAAAACCAATTCAAAAACTTAACCTAGTCTAAAAGATAATGGCCAACAAATGGTCAGTTTTTACTACTATAATGCTAATATCAGTATACTTCCAAGTGCCATTCATGGTGTGGGTTGCTTCCTTTAAAGTACGTTTGATGCTCTGAAGATAATCTTTACTTTGAAAGCATTATATAAGTAAATGACTGTTCCAAAAATTAATAACGTTGAGATTTCTTATATCTGTTTTGGATTGTATATTCCTTCCAATAAAGAATGACTTCAGGTGAAATATATCTACATAGAATATGATATACGGGCATGATTAAAACTTTATAGTTTAGACTATAGGTTATCTTAGAAGTTTCATTGATGTGCCCTATTTAAGCAGAAGTGATATAGTGTAAGACTAGGAGTAAGGAGACCCAACTTCTAGTCTACTCTCAGCCATAGAAACTGTTATGTATTCAATATATAAATTGTGTTAATCCCTGCTCAAGTGAAACAAACCTTTAAATATCCTTAACTGTTAACTTCAACTGTTTTGGAGGGAAATTTAGAACAATGATATTTGGGCAAGTTTTTTTCAAGTATTGTGATTGGTTAAGGTCCTGTGGGCCCAGGGTATAAATTACAGGGATTTGCCTGCAGTTCCTCAATTCTAGTTTTGAGTCAATACATGCTGTTGTAACTATGCTGGTCTGTTCTTGCCTACTGTTCTTGCCTATAGTTATCCTAATATAACTTCTATGTTTAAGATTCTATAATTCTATATTTGGGTGATATTTGGATTAAGCAGGATTTGGATTAAGCAGGAGGTTGATTTTTAAAATCTAAATGGCCTTACAACTCTATGGATATTTGAAATGAAACAAGGAAATGATAGGCATATCAGAGGTGTGGAATATTGTCAGGAGCATTGAATTCAGACAAACAAGCTGAGAACTGGACAACAGCAGGAAATGAAGCATTCAGCTTTTCTGATGAATAATGAAGACTACCTGATTAAATCCTTCACTGTGTTTGAGGGAATGTATGCAGCCCATGCCTTTAAAAGGCAAAGCTGGATCACACTTGTGTGCAGACAAATATCAGTTATTCTGACATGTGATCACAATAACTGCATCAGTGAGAGCCATTTATACGGCTATGTTTGCTAGTTAACACATGGTCTGCATAATAGTTTGAAAGGTCTCTGGCAGACCCATGAACCTGGAAGGAATTGGATCCAAAAAGTAGAATTCAAACAGTGATTTTTTTGGATATTAAAGTATTTGATCAGTGATCATGTTTCTGTCTAGAATGCTGACTGAACAGTGTCTCTGTTTTTTCAGGGAATATTTTATCTGATGCCAATACAGACAGTCCAACCTCCATTTTCTGATTTTAGAGGAGGTAATATGTATACAGAGACAACTATTGGTAAACAATTCTGTCAGTCCATATTTTTTATTTTGGTACAACTGCTTGTATTGCCTTTTATTCTATAGGCTCCGTGAGTAGGCTCATGGAGTAGGCTCCATGAGAATTGGTCAGTTTTTTGTGCATCCACCTGAACATAGAGGAAATGAGAAACGAGAAATGAGAAACGAGAAATGAAAAGAGCTCTGATAGAACTTTAATGTGCCCTTCTTGAATCAATTCTATTAATATTTGCTGATTATCTTTTCCAAGCTAATCGACCCTTGTCTGTAGTACTCCAATGCTGCTTAATTGAATATGGCTTTTGTTCAAGAAAGTAAAATGAAACTCTAGTTCTTCCACACTTAATGCTGCTATATGAGAAGTAAGAATGGCAATGATCTATTTTATATGCAGATGGAATTTCTCATATAAGGAAACACACCAGGTTAAGACAGAACTAGATGGAGATCCACACTCAAAATGCCTGATTGTGAGGTCAATGGAACAGTCTGCTTCCTGGACCAATAGGTGTTCCATCACTAGAGATTTTCAAACAAAGGTTGGACAGTAGTATCTAGGATGAACTGAAGATTCCTGCTTTGGGAAATAGGTTGAGTTACAAGTCCTTCCGATTCTATGATCCATAAATGCATTGTGGCTTAAAAAAAGTACTTGACTGCCGATCACCAGAAAAAGAAATTCTTTGCTTAATCTATGTATAAACTATACTTGGATTGGTGGATCATGTTGTTCAGGACTGTGTACAGAATATACATGCTGGGTTACTCATAATGAATCATGGCATAAAGTATCTCTCTGGAGAATACGTTTATTGATTGGGGAAGCAAACCTGAAAAATCCAATATTTTGTAATATTCATGGAGTTAAGCAAAAATTAAACAATAACAAAAATTTCTGACTTTGGAATCTATTTAATCTTTCTCGTTTTTCAGTAAAAAAACAGACTTGTATGACTGTTTAGAAAGTTTATTTTTAAATGATATGCCAATTAAAAGAAAAGAATATTTTCTCCTCAGTATATATTCTCATGAAAAATTTCAGAAAAAAGTCCTTTTTTAGTGATTTCCAATAAAAAATAACACGGAACAGATTTCTGATATTGGAGTTTTGAAGCAAGGGGCAAAAGTGTTGACTCCTGATTCTTCAGCTGCCTTTCCTTCAGCATTGACAACAAAACAAATTGTTGTTACTTAATCTGGTTGCATAAAGCCAATTTCAAACCAATTTTCAGCCAATTACATCCATAAAATAATCTAAGCTCATCATAATATGTTAAAACTAGCCAGATAATTAGTAAAGCCAATATCACACCCTTCCAAAGAATGATGTGCAAACAGACCATTAAATTCTTGTCATTTTCTCCAGTCCTTTGTTATGTACAGTCCAATAAGGATGATGAAGTTTGCCAATGTCAGAGAAAGAAAGTGGAAAGCATCTGGGTGGAATCTGTAAGGAATGAAGACCTGCTGAAGGAAATTGGCAAAAGATTCTTCAGTTTACTCAGAGGAGAAGCCTTTCCCTCAGAAGTCACTGGTGTGGGGAGGAGAGAGGGGGGGTAGAATATATGTTTGGAAGAAGAAAAATGCTGTTTTATTTATCAGCAGAATAATAAAAAACCAAAAGATGTTAAACAGAAATGAATAATTAAGGAAAAGTGTGAACAGAAGAGGTGAACCAAAGGAACCAGGTTGATAAAACTCTTGTTCTGTAAAACAGAAATCTCACTAAAGTGAGTGAAATTATGACAAGATAGAAAAAGAACAAATCCTTAGAAATATAAATGGATAAGATTTAAATGTGATATTAATAGGAAACAATTACAAGAGGAGAAACTTGTTAGTTTATGTGGCAAAGGAGAGGAGTGTGGTAGCAGCTTTTTGACTACATGTTTTATTAAAAAGCATCCGCTCTCTGGAACAACAGCTCATTTCATCAAATATGTGGAATAGTAACTGATGTGGGATTTCAATTGGGTGAGGTATGGAAACAAGGGGAAGTTGCCTATGAAAGGCAGAAAACATGAATGAATCTTATCAGTTAATAATGTTACTTTGTCTTAAAAATAGGAAACTACTATCTTCAGTATGTGAACATCTTAACTTTTTTGCATGCATTCATTTGTACATGAAAACTTTTACAATAAAAGCCTGTCTGTGCTTTGTTGCTCTTATAAATAAGAACCTATAACATATGTAGTGGTAACAATAATTCAAGAATGATTTATTATACAGCTATGATTATCTGATTATCTTTAAATGAATTTGCAGTCCTGGCAAGTTTACCTGAGCATGCCTACTGAATTTTTAGAGGCAAAGAGATTTCTTCTAGGATTTTCAGAAAGCATTAGCAGTAAGGACCTCATTTTTAAGCTATTTCAATTTAACCAGAGCTCTTTAGAATAGTTCCATTGCATTCATTTTTATTGATTTTATATTTGATTTAGATAATTAATCCCCAAACTTTAAGCAAGATTATACTGGTCTTATCCAAAAAGAAACAAAGAAGCTGCTTTCAGTCCTAATAATATGGATTCCTTTGTAAAATCGAAATTACTTGTTTCTTGCTTTGCTATTTTTGATAAAATACTTGCATATTTGCTGGTATACGACTGTAATAAAGATCTGATTTGATTTACTTATATACCGGTTACCAAATACAAAGTACCAAATACTTTGGCTACCTAATGAAAAGAAGGACTCAGTGGCTCATTGGAGAAGAGCCTAATGCTGGGAAAGATTGAGGGCAAAAGAAGAAGAGAATAACAGAGAATGAGGTGGCTGGATGGAGTCACTGAAGCAGTCAGTGTGAGCTTAAATGGACTCTAGAGGATGGTAGAAGCAGGAAAACCCGGAGAAACATTGTCCATGGGGTCATGATGGGTCAAACATGACTTTGCAACTAACAACAACAAAAAAAAAAAAAACATATACTGGTAGCTACAATGTTTGCAAAGCAACTGGGCCAACGAATTGAATTAATAAAATTTAACTAGAATATAAGCTCAAGTTTATATAAATTCACCTGCAGTATGAAGTCAATGACTGGATTCATATTTTTTTCATGCATCACAGCATTTTCACCAAAGAGGAATTTCAATTAGAATAAAGAAATATACTTCGTGTTCTTATCTCAAATACCACGTAGGACAATAATGAACTCAAGACTGAAGTGAAATAAAGCATGAAAATAGTACATCCACAAACACTAACTAGCATTTATAAGACATCCAAAAATCCTTCATCTTACAACACATGGACAGACACAACCACAGTTTCAAATGGGAAACCGTTGGCATTTTACGTAGATCAAGCCCAATTCAAAAACGCTAGGGAATTCCTTTGGTATTCAGAGAAATCAGGCATCAGTAGAAACACAGGGATAAATCTCATGTACATACCATTCCAAAAAGATAATAGTATAGTTCCTGACTTGTGAGCTTCATTCCTTGTACTAAAGGAATGTTTGGTTTGATTGTAAAGATCTGCTTTCACTATTTGTCCCCTTGCATAAATATGATCAATGGGAGAGACTCTTATGAGAAACAAAAGCTAAGTTTCTTCTGTTCAGGCATCAGTTTATCAGAAGCTCCGGGGGGAAAACATTGCACCATATCAAAACTAGGAGTTCACACTATTTAAGAGGCAGTGAACAAATAATTATTCAGTGGTGTTTTTTCTGATCAGTTCTCTGGGTATCTACTAGGAGCAGGGCGTTTAGAATTCTAGAACATGTTTTGTAGAATATCCTCCTAAAGGGAAGACATAAAGCTTCAGCACTGTCTGTGTTTCTAAAGCCTAATCAAGTCTTGCTTTTGAGTTGAATTATTTGGATAGCCTGAGATATGTTGCCTCCTGTGGTGAAGGAAAGCAGTCTCCCACACATACAATTGTATAAAACAAAAATCAGCTGGATCAGCAGTTAACAGAACACAGTTCTCCTCTGCACACCATTGATGGATTTATGACTTCTCTTGAACTTGAAGGAAGCAAATCTCTTTAGAGGATGTAGTTTGTAAGCTGTAATGTAGATATACAGTAGCCTATACTCCAATACTCCCTCACCAATCCTAAACATCTGTTGCCTGCTAATTGTCACATCTGTTCTTAAGATAAGGCTAGTCTCTGTTTAGTGTTTCACTATACTTTTATTTTAATTTTGAACTGTTAGTTTTGAATTTGGTCTTCTGTTGTATTGCACTCCATGTATTTCTCAATTGAAGAATCTTTTGCCTTATTTTAATATGTATTAGCTATTTTTAATTATCTTAAAATAAAAGAAGCATTTCATTTTTAAAAAAGAAAACCATACTAAGTTTGGTTTCATACTAGCATTTTATTTATTCTCTTTGCACCTGGCTTTTCCGCTGTAAGACAAAGAAATTAGTTAGAAAACAAGATAATGAAAAATTATGAAACAAATGTATGTATGTATGTGTATATATAAAATAGGGACCAGTTAAAAATTAACAGCATCTAAAATAATTAAATGTATGGGTTTGACTAAAGAATATAATTTTGTCACCTTTCCAAAAGATGGAGGCATTTGTTTTTAGATGATCTGAGCAATGGGGGGGGGGGGGGGGAACTAAGCAGAATTTAGCAACTTGCCTCATTTTTCAGTTACAACGGTGATGAAGAATGTAATTTACAACCAATCCTCTCATTTATGACCTTTGCAGGTCTGTAAAGCAGAGGAAAGCTGAAGTGAAATCATAAGCACAGCAACCACTTAATTGAACAACCAAACTGTCAGCCTCCCCTCACCCCAAAAGAGAATTATCTGTAAACTGATGGAAGCTCTTGTCTTATCAGATGTCTGACCACATCCTCAAAACCTAGAAATAATTCAATCAAAGAGACAAGCAGTTAAGAAATTCTAGAAAACTTCACTGGAAAATATACAAGGTTCCACAATATCATGGGCTGACTTTGAAATCCAAAGTCCCAACCCTTTCTTTTAATCATGAGAATAAATTAAATATCTGAACATTCACTGCTGTACTTGGAGTTGATGGACAGAAATAGTTTTCCTGACTCAAGATTATTACAATGCCATCAAATTGGTTGGAAATATAACAGCATTAGTGGGCATTTACCCACTAAAAAAAAGAGTAGTTAAGGGACTGATCCCCCTTTGTGCTCGTTTCCATTCTAGGAGAGAAAGAATGTTCCCCTGGGGTGTGATTTAAGCTTCTTTTGCCTTTTTCCAGACATTAGGTTCAAAGCTGTCTCAAAAAGCTCTGCATAATAAATAAGCTTCTTCTTGCATTTTAATTATCACTTTTGCAAGAAAAGTTGCTGAGTAAAAGCTAATATGGAATGGGAAATGCAACTATTCACTAGAGAAACTATTATTAAACCATCAAATGCAGCTGTTGATGCTCACTGCAACTGGCAATCATTCTGGTCTTAGATTCTGGACCCATAAAAATAAAATTATTTGTAGTAAGCTAGTATTATCAGGCAGGCACGGTGAGACACATCATTCAAATAATTTTTTACACTATTTCCTGTTCTTGTGCTTGTTCCTATGAGAAAAGCTAGAAAAAAGAAAAACAGACAGGGATGGAGAGACAGAGGGGGAGAGGAAGAGATTGGGGATAATATCTGAATGTTATATAGCTCATTATTTCCATACTTGCTTTTATTTACACTCATGCTTGTGATTCTGAATACATGTAAATGGCAGAATCTGTGTTTTCTAGAATCAGAGAAAATGAAATTTACAGAGTTCACCAGTTCTGAGGATCAGTTTAAGTGAGGTGAAATGTTCACTTTCAAAACCCATTATCCTCATGTGAATTGTTCAGCTGGACTGTGTGGCTTTTCTACTCATATGTCAAAACTCGTTATATAGTCGGACAACCTGTACACAATGTTAAATTTATAGGAAAGGGGAAAGATAACAATAAATGCATTGCAGACTATTCCTGGCATAATATCCAGACATACTTTTTGGGTTTTTTTCAATGCTGTGCTAAATGGATTCAGTCTTTTCACCTAATCACAAACTTTACTATATTATGCTTTTTGATACAGTCCACACTTCATGAGCATTTTATTGTAATGAGATTCTGGAACAGTCAGAACCAACATTCCTTACTTCCATCCATCATGAGTGCGACCACTGACTAGACCCATATACTCAGGCAGCAGCAGAACCTCTATAAAAGAGTGATTCCCACTTGTAACTTGCCCAGGAGGTTGAGAAGAATACTACTTAAAGGCAACAGAGAACTCTAGCAAGAACATCATCCAAGCCTCTTTACTAGTCATTTGCAGGAGCATCCAGTGCAGTTCTGTTGCATGCCAAGGGCTGGGGGGCAACTACCATGGAGTGAGAAATTCCAAATCCTCCAGAGATCTTTATAATTTATAAGCCCCCACGTTCCATAATCTGTTACAAAAGAGAAGGGTGAATATAGAACAGTGATTGTCTGTTAACATTGTATCCAAACACTCTCTTGACTTTCCAAGGGTCTAATAGAAAACAAAACCAAATACAAAAACTGAAATTAACCCAATATAAATTTCAAGATTATTTACATAAAGATGGTATTTATATACCAAATTGTTTTATTTTGTTATTTAAAAAGCAAAATACAATCATACAATTATAACATCATTTTTTTTAATATAGGTGCCAATCACAAACGGGTAAGTATTCGTGATCTGTCTGGTTTAGCATTGCAATAGTTAGGTAGCTAATTTTGACCAAAATCTTGTTACTAAAGTTGATCGCAGTACATCTCTTGAGAAATATATCTGTAAAACCTGGATATTTCCTTGCTATCTTACATGATTTCATACAGTGCTTGCTATCTTACATGATTTCATACAGTATCTAGACAGCCTTAGAAGATTCAAACTTGCCACTAAAATGTTGAGTATTACATTTTCAAAAGAAATTTGATATCCATTGCTTCTCATACTTATGTTTGCTTCTCATACTTATGTGATTAAATGTTTTATTAAACAAGATTTTTGGGAATACTAATTGACTTTAAAAACACCACTTATTTGTCTCATACAAAACTGAATAGGATCCCCTAATTAGTATGCAGCCATTGGAAAGCCTTCATATACCATGCTAGTTGGATCATCTTTTTTCTTGTAATACTATAAAAGTGAAAGAGCCATGCTGATCTTTCCTAAGCATAACTTGTTCTTCTATATAATAAATAGGCAACATAATGCTGATCACCCTGCAGATATGTTTTGGCATATACTAGACTTTCTATCTCTCTAGAGACATTCTCATAAGTTATGTTGATGATAGAAACTTGGCAGCTTCTTACGTACTCTAGAGCTTACCAATTCTTATTCTTTAAAAATATTTAACTTACATGGGTTTTTTTTCTGTTAATTTTCCCCATTAATCGTTTTAAATATATACATAAGTGGAATTATAACAATTTTCTAGTTCCCAGGTACAGAAGCTGACCTTCAGAACATTATTGTTAATTCAACTATTTCAAGTTTCAGTACTTAAATAATTCTTGAATGGTTGCCATCTGGATATTGTACACTCAATGATTTGTATACTTAATCGGCTAGTTAATGTAAAGACTTCATTTCATATCACTAGTGCTTAGTTCATCAATTTAGTTTTTATTCATTATAAGGAAATATATTTGCCATATACTACATCATCATCATCATCATCATCGCCGCCGCTGCTGCTGCTACTACTACTACTACTACCACCATCACCATCATTTTAGATATTATTAGATTTTGTTCAATTTTTTAAATCCTGTTTTTAATATTTTATAAGCAACTCAAGGCAGTGAACTTTTGTAATTCTTCTACTTTCTATTTTTCTTATAGAAACAACCTTGCAAGCTGGATTGGGATGACAGAGAGTGCGTTACTGGCTCAAATCACTCAGCTCGTTTTTCATGACTAGAATTCAGTCTCCTGGTTTCTAGGCCAGCACCTTAATCACTACATTGAACTGGTAATCAAATTATTATCTTTATTTATAATGCATTTATCAATAAAGTATGCAACAAACAACAAATTCAGGGGATAATTTTAAAAATCAGAATGCATAAGCTAATAATTACAAATCTTTTTGTAATAAGATTCAAAAAATGCAACATAATAAAAACCAACTAATACAGAATCATAAAAGCAACAAAACCAATGAAGATATATGAAATAAGATACCCTAACTAAAGAGACAATAACTCAATTAAAATGAGTTTTAAAATTCTGCAAAGAATGAAAAAAAATTCAGTAGTGCAGGGTATCAACTAAGTTTCCTGTAATCTCATTCCCTGATAATATTTTAATAAATTTATTATACAGCCATTCTTTCCTCTTCTTCATCTGACCGATTTTAATGTTTTTAAGATTAAGCTCCTGAAATTCTTGAATTTTTACAACTTTTATTGTCATGCCATGTTGTTGTTGTTGTTGTTGTTGTTGTTGTTGTTCTTCTTCTTCTTCTTCTTCTTCTTCTTCTTCTTCTTCTTCTTCTTCTTCTTCTTCTTCTTCTTCTTCTTCTTCAATATAGTTTACTTGGACTTCAGTGAGGCATTGAATAAGGTAGACCATAGCCTACTACTCGATAAAGTAGAAGAATGTGGGTTGGACAGCATCACCGCCAGATGGATTCATAACTGGCTGACCAAACGCACTCAACATGTAGTCCTCAATGGAACTGCATCTACATGGAGGGAAGTATGCAGTGGAGTACCCTAAGGTTCTGCTTTAGGCCCAGTACTCTTCAATATCTTCAACAATGATTTGTATGAGGGAATAAATGGGGAACTCATCAAATTTTCAGATGACACCAAGCTGGCAGGAATAGCCAACACTCCAGAAGACAGGCTTAAGATACAGAGGATCTTGACAAACTTGAACATTGTGCACTAGCTAATAAAATAAAATTCAATGGTGAAAAGAGTAAGTTTCTACATTTAGGCAAGAAAAATGAAATGCACAGGTAAAGTATAGGTGGTACCTTACTCAATAGTAGTAACTGTGAGAGGGATCTTGGAGTCCTAGTGCACAATCATTTAAATATGAGCCAGCAGTAGCTTCCAAAAAAGCCAACACAATTCTAGGCTACATAAACAGAGGGATAGCATCAAGAAGTGTTAATACCACTTTATAGTATAGTATATAAGGCCACACTTGGAATACTGCATTCAGTTTTGGTCGCCACGATGTAGAAAAGATGTGGAGACTCTAGAAAGAGTGCAGAGAAGAGAAACAAAGATGATTAGGGGACTGGAGACTAAAACATATGAAGAATGGTTGCAGGAACTAGTCTAGTCTAGTCTAGTTTAATGAAAAGAAGGACTAGAGGAGACATGATAGTAGTGTTCCAATATCTCAGAGGTTGCCACAAAGAAGAGGGAGTCAAATTATTCTCCAAGGCACCTAAGGGTAGAACGAGAAGCAATGGGTGGAAACTAATCAAGGAGAGAAACAACTTAGAACTAAAGAAAAATTTCCTGACAGAACAATTAACAACTTGATTCCAGTAGTTGGGAATACTCCAATATTGGAAGTCTTTAAGAATATGTTGGATAGCCATTTGTCTGGAATGGTATAGGGTTTCCTGCCTAGGCAGGGGGTTGGACTAGAAGACCTCCAAGGTCCTTCCAACTCTGCTATTGTATTATTGTATTATTGTCTTCTTCTTCTTCTTCTTCTTCTTCTTCTTCTTCTTCTTCTTCATCATCATCATCATCATCATCATCATCATTATCACCACCACCACCACCACCATCACCACTACCACCACCACCATTCTAGCCACTGCAGGATGAAGACCTCTTCCATATGTTTCCAACCAATATAGCCAACTGAGCTTTCTTTTGCCAATTGGGCCCACAATATTTGCTGATGTTGTAGATCCATCTTGTTTGAAGTTTCTTTTTTGGATGCTTTTCATGAAATCTATTCTATGACTGCCTTGGTCCACCTGCCATCAGTTCTTCTTGCTATGTGATCAGCCCATTTCCATTCCAATTCTTTTACTCTCTTGATGATATTGTATATTTTCATTTGTTTGCTAATCCATTGCAGGTCTTTTTTATATTGTCTTGTAATGCTGAGCATGTCTCCTGTGAGGTTAGTGTCATGTTTCACAGGCACATGTCAGAACAGTTATCATACACTGATCTAAAAGTTTTTTCTTCAGGCATAGGGAGAGGTAGTTCTTGAAAATTACACTTAGCTTGCCAAATACCTGCCAACTACATTTAACACGCTGTTCAATTTCCTTTATTGTATCCCCTTCCATTGAGATGTGTTGGCCAAGCTATTTGCAATATTTATTTGGCCAACATTTTTGCTTATTGTTGTTCTTACTTGGATAGCACCTTCATTTTCTGAAATAACCCTGATTGTCTTATCTCAGCTTCCTAATTAATTTTGCTAACTAGCAACACTGGTTTGTTCCTGGGATTAATATTATCTTTTCTGATACAATATATACAAATTATTAAACTGTGATTTTGAAAAATCCTAAGGGTTCTGAAGTGCTTATTGCTCACTTGATTTTCTTGTTTTCCTTTTTTATCCAGTGTTCTTATTCTATATGCATCTATACAAATCTAAGGATAATTAGCAAACTTGATTACCTTGATAAAGAGGAAACACTATGCATGCCTTTTATACATGAGTGTACAAATAGATTTTCATACATGAGCATACAAAAACTTTAAGCACCATGAAGCTAAGAATTAATGTAAAGGCACAAGGCACAATCAAGGATTTTCATAGCTAAAGTATCATCTGAACTAAAGATTTGCTAGTCGATCACTGTAAATTTTCTTTTCTTTTCTTTTTTTGTTCTTCCTTTTGTGACAGCTGTGTAATGGAGCACACAATCAGATTAGTTTATCAAGCATGATTGGAAACAGTTAGAAAGCATTGTATATCAGTTTTCTAGATCTACTTTATATAATATTCAGCAATAGTAAAAGATAAAGGTTCATCTCACACATATGTGCTAGTCGTTCCCGATTCTAGGGTTCATCTCCATTTCAAAATGTTTCAAACAGTACTCATCTCCATTTCAAAGTCCAAGAGCCAGCGCTGTCCAAAGATGTCTCCATGGTCATGTGGCCAGCATGACTAAATGCCGAAGGCGCACGGAGCGCTGTTACCTTCCCACCAAAGTGGTCCTTATTTTTCTACTTGCATTTTTATATGCTTTTGAATTGCTAGGTTGGCAGAAACTGGGACAAGTAACAGGAGCTCATTCCGCTATGTGGCATTAGGAATTCCAACCCCCGAACTGTCGACCTTTCTGATTGACAAGCTCAGCATCTCAACAATAGCAAAGAACCCTTATTGGTCAGGACAAATTAAGGTTAAACTGAGCATCAAAGTGTGAAGCCCAGAATTAGGTAAAATAAAAGATGGCTTTCTAAATTTTCAGATTTTGCATCCTTCTTACTTTCTTTTGGCCCCACACTATGCCTCATATACCACAGTCATCCTTCTCTTAGCAATTACAACACAGAGTAGATCTCAGATAAGCTTCATAGCCAGAGGAAACCCTTTTCCTCTCTCAGCACTGGGAGAGAGAAAAGGGGAAAAGCCTGAAAGAAAGAAAAAAAGCATTGGGCCACATTTATCCTAAGGCAAAGATGTGCCATGCCTGGTCTTCAGTATGAAAAATAAATAAGAATATTGCACTTGAAATATCCATGAACTAGTGGAATTTTGTTACTAGAATGTTTTGCTCATTCTGAAAGAGGGAAAGGAAGCTTGTTTTAATAAATAGCCAACAGAGTGTCAGATCATGCAAGCATAAAGCTTTGCCAGCATCACACTGAATAGATCAACAAGTGAAAGGTATAAAGATAAACCCTAACATGCATACTGGAAGAGGATGAATGTAGCTTCTTTGAAGGAAGGAAACTGTGAGATTTTCCATTCTTTTTTGTCCTGTTACAGCTTGAAATCTTGTGCTTTGATCAAGGGTGCCATATAGTGTTAGAAACATTACTCAGGGCTGTTTTTGTAGGACTGATGCAGACATGAATACCAAACGGTTTTAGAAAACCACTAAACCTTTAGCCAGATGGTTGTCTACTATAATTATTATTTAAAAGGCCAAAGACAAATGTTTAGGAAATGCATCCATAACTGTGAATGACTGGTTAATTTCTCATAAGAGGTGCCTTTAGTTATGCATACTTTGTACAGAACAGCTTCTATAATAATCAACTTTTCTTTAGGCTTGAAAAAAAATTCTCAGGATGCAATGCTATTTAGGATTCTCTGGCATGTAATGTGCAGACCGTCTGGCCAACTTTAGGTTACTTTCCTGGATATTTGTTCTTCAGAATAATTTACCAGACATCCTTAAAATGGAATCATTTGTATGCCAATTTCCATTTCATGTCCCTTCTTTGCAAAACATAATATTGCATCTCAAGAACAGTGGCTAATTGATGCCCCGTATTGTAATGCATTATAGTAATAATTAAATAATTTACTCATTAACTAAAACAGAACAGAACAAATGTAATTTACATTTGCATGAAGTTGGTCTACATCTCTAATGGAAAAACTGGATCTGGGGGCTATAACTAGCCCATTTTTAATAGGCCCTAGTACCCTTACTAACAATAAATAATAAAAATTGGAATAAAGCTTCCCACTTTTTGAGATGGAATTATACAAGCAAAGCCTAATCTTGTGAAAAAGAAACCTGTGAGTGAAGAAATAACATCAGTCCTGCATTATGGGTTGTGCCATATGAAGAATCACCACCCCTAGTTCAATCAGTTCATTAAAAAGGTAACCAGTATGTGAATACTTTGTTAAACAAGTAAGGTTGACTTGGGCCACTCCTGTCGTACTATTTAGGATGAAGTTCTCACTACATAGATTAGAGGTACAGCATGTTATTAAAAATTAAATATACTGAAGTTTTCTGTATATAGATTTCTTGCTTGGAACTGTTTATAAAAATTCTGGAAACCTACCTGTTAAAGTTTATAAAACCATTTGTAAAGTTCTGGAGATCCACTGGTCTAGAGTCAAGAGTCATCCTCTTGAAATGGAGATAATTTGGGACAAGAATGATTCTTCCCAACAATGGATATCCTATTAAAATCACTTTAAGAGTACAGCATACAATTTCTAATCACAAAGAACCCCAGAACAATATCTAATGACCTGCAAAAAAAAAAAATCAGTGTTCATGATTCCAATTTCAGAAACGCATTAGTTAAAAATGTGTTTCAAGAGAGAATACTAAGGATGAAGCTATTGCTGACAAAAAGGAATATTGCTCCTTATTCCAAGTTTGTCTAAAAGTGCCTAGATTATTCTCTATAGTTCTGCAAGAATGTTAAGTGCACAGTCAATAGAATTCTGGGGGCTACATGGCTATTGTTATCCCTAGCATAAATCAAAGAGTGCATTCCACATTAAGAACCTCAGTTTAACTCTCAAGCACAGAGGTGGAATTAAAATGGTTTGATGATGCTTTGCTTGAACAATTCATGGCTTCAACAATTTATGATTCTACATAAGAATACCAGGGTATGTGCTCAGCTATCTGTCTGACAGCAACAAATGATTTCAAGCATGTAAGCAAGTAGAATGGTTGAAGAACAAATTAAATATTTTGGAGGGACCAAATTAAAAGTCTAGCCCCAAACCCCATATTAATGTTATGGTAAGACTTAAAACTAGCAATTCATCATCCTCTTTTAATTACCCCATAATCCCTTTCGGGACAGAGTCTGGGCAACTGAATGGAGCTGAGTGTTAACTGGCCAGATGCCCTTTCTGTCACCATTGAACTCTCATCTTACTGAATTAAAGCAGTTCATCTTGGAGAAATGGGCAGAAATCCTTACCCATGTGATCATTAATGAGAAGAAGTCTTTAGTTGCAATTATTGTAAAAAATCAGTTACTGAATTTGGGAGTTGGTGGTGGTGTAGGAGTATATCATGTGTTGCATTTGCCACTGTAACATTCAAGAGTAAAGTTATAAAAAAACATGACATTTGAAAGGAAATTTGAACAGAGACAAATATCCTAAAGCTCTATATATTTTTACCATCCATCCATCCATCCATCCATCCATCCATCCATCCATCCACCCACCCACCCACCCACCCACCCACCCACCCACCCACCCATCCATATCTATCTATCTATCTATCTATCTATCTATCTATCTATCTATCTATCTATCTATCTATCTATCATCACATTTTGAAATTGTCCACCTCCCTCACAGAAGCACTCTGGGCACTGTATAATAAAATATCAAAACATAGAAACAGTATATAAAACAGTATACAATTTAAAAAAGAGACATCATGATTAAAAACATTGTTAAAATTAATTAAAAGAAGTGAGGGTTTTCAGGGCCCATAACTTCATTCTCCTCTGTGCTTCAGATCCACATTTTCACTCCTTTCTGGAAGGCCAGAAGAGTGGGCAGGGCACCTACCTTATCTCTGGGGTGGGAGAATGTTCTACAGGGGAGGGGCAACAGCAGAGAAGACTCTCTTCCGGGACCTGCCTGTCAGAATTCCTAAACTGACATGGTCTGAATGTGCTTTCCCTGCACAGTAAAGAACTGATGTAATGAGGTAAAGGCACTTCCATAGGTAGGTAGGTAGCCTGGCCCTATTCCATGTTGGATTTTGTTTTATTTTATTTTGGTACCTTCAAATCATCCTTCTGGTGATTACATGGACATATCTGTGTAATTTTCTTGACAACATTTTCACAAGTGGTTTGCTGCCTTCTTATGGTTGAGAGAAAGTAACTAACCCAGAATCACCCAGCTGGGCGATTAAATCCTAGTTAGAACCTCGATTTCCCTGCCTCCTAATTTTCCCTGTCCAGCACCTAAACCATAGACCAAACAATCCAATATGTACCAAATCATCAAATCATGACCACATTGTTGGATAACATATCTGTGAACTTACATATCTCTGAAAAAATAATAATCCAGTCCTCAATATCTTTGTATAAAATTTCAATTATCTTAATTTTTTTACTTTCAAGTCAGCACTTTTTCAGGAAATATATATGTCAAAAGAAAATTCATAAATAAAGGTTTCATATTTTGATTTCCTTGGATTCCAGAACTAGCAGAGTTTTGATTCTTTGTTTAATAGCACTGCCAGAATACATATAACAAAAAGGTAGCGATAATGTTACAAATGATAAAGAAGTCTAGTCTGGCTTTAGTCAGTGCTATAGAAACTATTTCCACTGGTGTGTAAAATTAAAAGTGTGCAAATTTAATAGTGTGCAATTATCTACTGAACATACCTAACCAATGTCTGTGAACTCACCAGTCACTTTATGAATAGCAATAAACAGAAAATATACAAAATTGAAAGCCAATTGGGGACTGACAAAGAGCACAATGTACAATTAGCTCTTACAGTACCTGTGTTCAATGTAGCACAAGTCAGCAGCTCTTTTCCTGTCTGGAAATGTACTATATATATGGTGAAGAAGTCTCTTTATTCACTTCTAAGAGATGGCAATGCTTTTTCAATATCACAATGACTGGCTGATTACATAGAGAGTTTAAAAGTAATTCTTCTGTTTGGAATAAGTAAACCTATCCCTTTTAATTTCTTAAAAGGATCCAAGGTCTTCTAGAGTTTGTTTAATCTAAGACCCTGATTTCTCTTTCATTACAAATGTTCTTTTGACTTGATTGTAAAACATCTGATTTTTATTTATCAATATTTCAGTTATTTTTGTTTCTCTAGAAATAATAATAACTAATAAGTGAAATTTTGTCCTCAGATTATAGCCAAGTAAATTGGACTGATGCTTAGTTTAAAAGAACTGGATTAATAGCCAATCTTCTTCAGTTACAGCCAAATTATTTCTTTTTCTAAGGAATCAATTCTGTGAGAAGGGCAGTGACTTAATATATGACTGTGTATATCTGGGTGTATTTACTGTATATTGTGTATCTGATTGATTTTCTTACAAAAAATTCTGATTCCACATTTTAGTCAGTTTCCAGAATTTGCTGGTAAACATTATGAACTAAATTGACTATGCAGAAATTATGTTATTTGCTCTGAAGTCCAGGTCTGATATTCTACAAATAAATAGACCTACAGCACTCAGGATTAGTCCATGATTTAGGAAAGTTTGCATTCTGTTCTGGTTGGGAAAATTTGCTCAGCAGCATTTTAGCAAGTTTGAATATTTCCCTATTCTTTAACTTAAAAAATAACCAGGACTTGCACTATTGTCTTTCTTAGGCAAACAAATGGTGTAGAAATGGAAAGAAAGACTTAAAATAATGCCCATCATACAACTGGGTTGGCCTATTAGCTGTCACTCACTCTTCAGGCAAAAGGGACAAATTCCAACAACCAATTTTTGTTGTTTGAGTTTTGCTTATGTTCATTCAGACAATTTCTGCAATATTCTAAAAGTTCTCAAGAATCTCCTGGACACAAAATTTAACTGAAAGTCTAATCGCTTACCTGATTTTAATTTACTTTTGTCATTAGGCTTCGCTGTCTCAGGGTCAACATAAAATCTTAAGGTGGCTCCCTTATTTTCACTCTCTCCTTGCCAATGGTTTGCATATCTTTCTTTTTAAAATATATTTCAATTTAATAATTATTGTTTTTTATTGTGTTGTTTATAATGATTGTAGTTTAATTGCTTAATGTACCTATGGTCTGTATTCTTTTTGACTGTATTCTCAATCAGTTTTCCAAATGGGGCTGCTAGAGAGATTTTTTTTTTATGACAGGACACTAGTCCTCAGGAATTCCTAGATCCAGGCACATTCTCTTTCAAAACTTAAGGTAAAGGTTCCCGACTCTAGGGGGCGGTGCTCATCTCCATTTCAAAGCCGAAGAGCCAGCACTGTCCGAAAACGTCTCTGTGGCCATGTGGCCAGCATGACTAAACACCAAAGGCACACAGAACACTGTTACCTTCCCACCAAAGAGGATTCCTATTTTTCTACTTGCATTTTTACATGCTTTCAAGCTGCTAGGTTGGCAGAAGCTGGTACAAGTAATGGGAGCTCACTCTGTTACTAGGTATTTGAACGGCCAAACTGCTGACCATTCTGATCAACAAGCTCAGCGTCTTAGCCACTGAGCCACCACATCCCTTTTCAAAACATAGATGCCAGTAAGTGTTTGTCTTGGAGCAATTTTTAATCACTTGAGTTCTATACACAGATGAAATACTAAAGAAGGTTTGAGAAAATATTTGTGGATGAACAGATGAATAAAATGAAGAACATAAAATCAAGAAATATGGGGGGAAAGGAAAAAAAAGAAATGTTGCAGTCAGACAGAGTAAAAAATAAAAATCCAAACAGGCACCTATTTGAATTGGCTTCTGTAGACAGCTAATTTTAATGCTTTGCAAAATGCCAACTATATGGACACTGGCTGGTGTTCATATTTTCCTAGCTTCAAGTTTTATTTGACATTTTGAATTTCTGAAAATATGAATAAAATCCTTAAAGAGAGCTTTTTCTCTAAATACTAAATTGAACAATTTGCTCTTTGAATTGTAGGTTATCACAGATACTGAAGTTTCAGCAATTGTCAAACAAAAAGGAGAAAAGAAGAGGAAGGAAGAGAAGAAGAGTTTTGTTAGTTATGCCTGATTCCATCTAATTATTTATTTATTATAATTTGTCAAACAAAAACAGGAATAATATAAAAATACAATGGCAGGGATGACAGGCACATTAGTGCGCTTATGCACACCCCCACTATGCACTTCTTATGTGTGAACTTAAGTCCACAGGAGTCAATTTGTGACTAAAACTGTGAAACTTTGTAGCTGAGAAAACTGAATCAGGTAGAGCATTCCAGAATTTGACAACTCTATTGCAAATCCCATATTTTTATAAGTTTACAACGATTTGCATTGAGTTTAAAGAGGTTGTTTGCATGCATGTTATTGCAATTAAAACAGAAAAAAAATCATTTAAAGGTAAAACATTACTACATACAATTTTGTATGCAATACCTAAGTTTGACCGCAAGCAATGCAGTTCCAAGTTATCTAAACCAAGAATTTCGAGCCTAGTAGAATAGAGAATTCTATTATGTATAGAAGAGTGCAAACTTCTCTCGTAAAATACTTCTAAACCCTCTTGATTGTACTAATGTCAGATACAGTGGAACCCTGGGTTATGAATGCTTCTGACCATGACCAAATTGTGTGCCGACCAAAAAAATCTGCTAAATGTTTCACTCTGTTCACGAACACATCCTCGGGTGGCCATCAATCACAGCCGCAGCTATTTTCCCTGGCACAGTGATTTCTCCTTCCACGCCTTTTTGTGAGTGTGTGTGCGCGCATGTGCAGTCAGTCTTGCTTCCAGCCACGACCAAATCGGGTGCTGACCAAACCTGGGAATGGATTACGGTCATGACTGAAGGTTCCACTGTATATGGTAGGGATTCCAAACAGTTGAACAGGAGTCTAAGCTTGGTCTAGCGTAAGTTTTATAAGTTTTATAAGCTCTAGTTAGCAATACAATGTTTTTGATTCAATTCAACTAATGTTAACATCTTTTGAAATGAATGAGGTGTAAGTTGTCATTTCTATTTCTCTTTCCTGTTTTACTAATCTCTTTGAGCACAAAATGGTCATATTTTAAATTTTGATAGACAAAACTATAGAATAAAATAGGTGGTTCTGATTTTAAAAACAGCTTAATTCTTTTAAACCATTTTGAAACTATCTTGATTGGACTCTGCAAATGTTTTGGGCCCACAAATCTAATTAAACTTGTACTTTCCAGCACTACATTTGGCAGATCTTTTATTTTTCTGATTGCTAAAACACTGAAATTAAAAAGCCCTGAAGGCCTTCAATATTTTAAAATTGCATTGATACTTTTTGAAAATCAATGAATTTTAAGTTGAATAAAAACACATGTGGTTGTGAAAATAAAGTATGAGAAACGCCAGTTCAGATTTTCAACTGTCCATGTTCACTAAATACTCATAAAGTTAATAATGGTTGGTATTGAGTTGTGTGATTATTTCTCCTGAACTCCCCAAATTCTGAAGAAGATGCAGGTGCTAAAATACTGGATCATTCAATAAATGCATCAGTTATTTTACTTGGGTTTTTTTCATAATTAAAATCAGTTCTGATCTGCTCTTCAAAAAAAGAAAAGAAAAGAACAAAACTGTGGGATCAATATGCAGGTATAAATCCTTCACTGAGAAATCTTTCACAGGGGCTGCAGAGATCTTTTGAGAAGGCTCTAATTTGGATTCCTGAATTCCACAGAGTTGGATTCCATGGCTAAATGGATTTTGAAAATGCGTGAAGATGAATAAAAATGCAAATACATCAAAACTAGGACAGTGTTTGTTTAGTTGATACATTGTTAGGATGTAACCCTAAACTGTCAATAAACTCTGTCAATAAACCCTACAAAACAAGTGAGATATATATTGAGATTCTCACATTGTCCATAAATGTTTGCATGTGTAGGTACACATTAAGTACATAAAGATGCAATCTATTTTTTATGGTTTTTATAATTCTGTTATTATTATACAATTGTATCACAGCGGCCAGTTGTTTCGCCGGATTTGGCATTGGTTACTAGTCGGGCCCCACCCAGGGGCCTAGGACGTCGTAACGTATTTTCGTAATATGCGTGCAGATCCAAGCAGTGCGGCTTTTTGCATTTGACTGATGTTGATTTTGTCAATTTTTAACTGTTTTAAATGTAATTCCAGTGCTTTTGGAATAGCACCCAGTGTGCCAATTACCACTGGAATTATCACTGCTGGTTTGTGCCATAGTCGTTGAATTTCGATTTTTAAATCCTGGTATTTCGTGATTTTTTCATGTTCCTTCTCGGCGTTGTTATTATTATTATTATTATTATTATTATTATTATTTGTATGCAAGTTTTAAAATTGGTATGATAGTTTAAATTGGCATACTAGTCAACAAATAACAGACATGCACACAAATAAGGAAGAAAAAAAGAAGAGACCAACCCAAACAATCAAGATAACCCTGTGATCAAAGGCCCAACTCTTTCACTTGGGTCTCAATCTTTTTTGAACATTCTCTCTCCCCCTCCCTCCCCCTCCCCCCTCTCTCTTACACACACACTGCAGGAACCACGGTCATATCATGAAATTAAGGAGAGGTTTTGGCTAAACAAATTAGAAGGCAAATGCATACACTTACGCATACATGTTGTAATGTAGCCTTTGTCCAGTTGCATATCATTAGACTGATTTTATGGCAAATATTCCAAAAAGTGATTAACATTCTTCACACAGATGCTATGTATTTTGATTTCCACCCTCCATGCATTCTTAATATAAACCCAGGAAGCCACAGATAAATGTTTCCCAGGATCTCTCAAATCAGGGGCCCTTCATAAAATGAACATTCTGACCCCCATTTTATTGCTTCTTGTGAACAAAAAGTATGAGCTCTGCATATCAGTTTACAGCCTTTTTCAATTGGGTACCTGCCATAATTGTCAGACTAAAATTTCCTTCAGCCCCAACAATAACAACTAATGATAATAATTTAATTCTGTAAAAATGTCCTTCCAGTTGCCATCCATTCATCATTTTCAGGTGTTTTTAAGATCTGGTTCATTTGAGCTGCCAATCTTTTGTGCACACTTGTAAGTGCCTTTAACCAGAAGCCATGTAACTCATCTGGTCCAGGTGCATTCCAGTTCTTCACTTTTCTTGACTGTCTTTGCACCATTTATTTTGTTATTTTCACATCTTCCATTTTATGTGCTTTAATAGAATCCACAATCTGTTTGATCCATTTTTGTTGTGCTTCTTGTTGTTTTCCCACAAATTCTTCCAGAATTTCAGAGCTTTCTCTTTATCAGGCTTTTCATTTGTTGTTACTCCATCTCCACTTTCTAAGTTCTTATAAAACTGGTGCTGATTTGCTCTGAATTGATTTGCTCTGAATCTCCTTGAATTGAGTTACTCGGTTTTCATATCTTTTAATCCTTTCAGGAACAGCAACAACCCTCTGCTTCAGCTCTTCAATTATTATTGCAATCTCTTTATTCTCCAAATCATATCTTGCTTCCAAGCTGCTTTTGACCTGCTTGTTCTTTAGCTGACGTTGCCTTAGGTTCTTCAAGTTGTTCAAGTCTACACTAAATTTTTTGATCTTCAGTTCCAACCGAATTTTCCATTTAGGCTTCCTCTTCTTGGCTCTTTGGTTCTTTTGTATTTTCAAACCCAATTCTTTGGTGGTTATGAAGGCTGCTGCATACATCAGCTGGTTTGTTTCAACTAATGTAGTGGTTTGAATGGTTTGCACAGCCTCATTGACCTTTTTTAGTACCTTTCTCAATTCTTTCTGGTTCACTTGGTTCAGCTTTGGCAAGCGTGTTCTTTCAGAATCTTCCATTTGATGCTTTATTTTCTCAGCTAATTGAGGAATATCTGTTGGTGTTTGTTCTTCAATGCTTCCTTGTTCTTTATCTTCATCCTCATTTCAGCATCCTCTTCCTCCCTTTCTTCCTCAGTTTGCTTTTGAGTCTGCAAATCATTCTTGGTGTTACTCTTCTTTGTTGGTATACTCAGACTATTAGTTGCTTTCTCTTCGATTCCTATTATTATTATTATTATACAATTGTATCACAGCGGCCAGTTGTTTCGCCGGATTTGGTATTGGTTACTAGTCGGGCCCCACCCAGGGGCCTAGGACGTCGTAACGTATTTTCGTAATATGCGTGCAGATCCAAGCAGTGCGGCTTTTTGCATTTGACTGATGGTGATTTTGTCAATTTTTAACTGTTTTAAATGTAATTCCAGTGCTTTTGGAATAGCACCCAGTGTGCCAATTACCACTGGAATTACCACTGCTGGTTTGTGCCATAGTCGTTGAATTTCGATTTTTAAGTCCTGGTATCTTGCGATTTTTTCATGTTCCTTCTCGGTGACCCTGCTATCACCTGGTATTGCGATGTCTATGATTGTGACCTTATTTTTCTCAACCAGTGTGATGTCTGGTGTATTATGCGCCAGTATTTTGTCGGTTTGTATATGGAAATCCCACAAGATCTTGACCATCTGATTTTCGGTGACTTTTTCAGGCTGATGTTCCCACCAGTTTTTTGCTGTTTTGATATTATAATTTTTGCACAAATTCCAATGGATCATTTGTGCTACTGAATTGTGCCGCAATTTATAATCGGTCTGCGCGATTTTTTTACAGCAGCTGAGTATGTGATCAACAGTTTCATCAGCTTCTTTGCAAAGTCTGCATTTGGCATCATCAGAGGATTTTTCTATTTTGGCCTTAATGGCATTTGTGCGGATAGCTTGTTCTTGCGCAGCCAGGATTAGTGACTCTGTTTCTTTCTTTAATGTACCTGTTGTTAACCATAACCAAGTTTGTTCACTGTCCACTTTATCTTTTATTTTTTCCAGAAATTGGCCATGCAGTGCTTTGTTCTGCCAACTCTCCATTCTTGATTTTATCACATCTTTTCTGTATTCTTGTTTCGTCTGTTGGGCCTTCAGTAGATTTTTGTTCTTTACTTCGATTAATAGATGTTCTTGATTTTCTTTTAAATAATCAGCCAGTCCATGTTTTTCTTCTTCAACTGTTTGCTTCACTTGTAATAATCCTCTGCCACCTGATTTTCGGGGCAGATATAGTCTATCAGTATCACCACGTGGATGTAAACTGTTGTGCATTGTCATTAGTTTCCTGGTTTTTCGGTCCAAAAGGTCCAAATCAGCTTGTGTCCAGTTAACTATACCAGCTGTGTATCTTATAACTGGTATTGCCCAGGTATTTATGGCCTTGATTGTATTTTCACCATTCAATTTAGATTTTAAAATTTTCCTAACTCTGTTGGTGTACTCTCGCCTGACAATAGTTTTTACTTCTCCATGCTTGATGTTATCCAACTGCAGAATGCCTAAGTATTTGTAGGCTTCATTTTCTTTGCATTTAATTAATTGGCCATTGGGCATTTCAATTCCCTCAGATGCAGTGATTTTGCCCCTTTTTATGGATACAGTGGTGCATTTTTCCATGCCAAACTGCATTGAAATATCGGTGCTGAATACTCGGACTGTGTTTGTCAATGATTGGATTTCTATTTCTGACTTTCCATAGAGTTTCAAATCATCCATATATAGTAAATGTGAAATTTTTTCAGCTTCTTTGGCTGTTTGGTAGCCTAATTTCATTTTTTTAAAGATTACTGATAGTGGGATCATTGCGATGATGAAGAGAAGAGGTGAAAGTGAATCACCCTGGAAAATTCCTCGCTTGATATTAACCATTCCGTAGATCTCATTCCCTACTGCCAACTCAGTTCTCCATTGTTTCATCGCCTTTTCAGTAAAGGATGTAATATTTTTGCTAATGCCAGTTGTTTCTAAGCATTTTATGATCCAACTATGTGGCAGTGAGTCAAATGCCTTTTTGTAATCAATCCAGGCCATATTCAAGTTTGTTTTTCTGTTCTTACAATTTTCTAATATCATTTTATCAATTAGAAGCTGATCTTTTGTGCCCCTGCTCCTTCTTTTGTTGCCTTTTTGCTCTACTGGCAAGATGTTGTTTGTTTCCAAATAATCCATCATGTTATCTGCAATAATGCCTGTGAGTAATTTGAAGGTTGTTGGCAAGCATGTTATTGGTCTGTAGTTTTCAGGTGTTGTTCCTTTAGTTGCATCTTTCTGAATCAAGTATGTTTTTCCAGTTGTCAACCATTCATCAATATGGCCCTTTTGTAAAATTTCATTCAGTTGCCTGGCCAATATTGCATGTAAACTGGTCAGATATTTGAGCCAGAAACCATGTAATTGGTCCTTTCCAGGTGATGTCCAATTCTTTACCTTTTTAACTCGATTTTTGATCATCTCAGTTGTTATTTCTAATACTTGCATTTGTTTGTTGCCAATGCTTTTCTCAAAGTCATGTATCCACTTTGCTTCCTTATTGTAGTCCTTTGCATTTTCCCACAATTCTTTCCAGAATTCAACTGTGGCCTGTTTTTCTGGTTTTTCACTTTTGGTGTCACCATTTACATTAAGACTTTGATAAAAACGCCGTTGGTCTGATCGAAATTGCTGATTTTGTTTATATTGGATGATTCGTGCCTCATATCTTTCAATTTTTCTAGCTGTTGCTGTTATCTGCTGTTTTACAATCTCTACAGCTTCATTGATGTTTCTTGTATCCAATCTATATCTCCTGATTAGCCGATCTATGATTTTGTTGTTTTTAAGCCGTTGCTCATGCATGTTCTTTAAGTTACTAGCATCTGCCCTTAATTTTTTTATTTTTTGTTCTAAACGGATTTTCCACTTTGGCTTTGATGCTTTTTCTGTTGTGTGACTAGGTACTTTAATTTTAATGCCTAGTTCATTAGTGACTATTACAGCTGCGCTGTACATTAACTGGTTTGTTTCCAAGATGGATCCCGGTTCAATTGTTGAAAACACTTCATTAACCATTTTCATGATAGGGGCCAAAATTTTCTTAGGCACAGTTTTTAGTGATGGTAAACGTTGCCTTTCCTCATTAAGCAGAAAATGCTCCATGATCTTATCCTTCAATTCTTTTTGTTTTTGAGTTAGTTCATCAGTTGGTTCAGTGATAACTGGTTCTAGTGGTAGTGATGTTATTTCCTCCCCGAGAGCTTCTTCTGGGAGTTCTACTATAATGTCTTTAGTTGTGTCTTGAATATCAGTTATTTCCGCTTGTGATATTGTTTTTGGGGTTTTGCAATTTGCCTGAATTTCCTCATGTTCAACTTCACTAAACACTTTATTCCGTATAATAAATCACCTTTGATCTGCTAGTCGTTGTTCATTAACATTTGAATGTGGATATTGTTGTTTCCATAATTCATACATTCTCTTTAAATAGCCTCTTTTTTCTGGCTCTGAGTGGTAGTAACAGGCCATTATGGCACGGTTTTCATCTGCACTATATTTTTGTCGTTTTGTTGGCTGGTCCACTTGTAGCCCACTTGTTGACGGATGTCCAGGGACTCCAACATCCACCACGGCCCTTGTTAACCCGCGCGACGACCGATGCGGTATGGAATTCTTATTTGTTTTTTTCACCATATTGTATGGGTTGGCGGGTTTTTTTTTACGGGACCAGATGCCAACCTGACCCCAACCTTCCTCCTTTCTCATCCGGGCTTGGGACCGGCAACGGCGGAGTTGTTGTTGTTGTTGTTATTATTATTATTATTATTATTACTACAAAATCCCGGATAGTGGTTGTTTCAATAACTGGAGTCAGAAGAATAAAAGAGAAAGAACGAAAAAAACTGGACAAAATCACAAACTACAAAGATCTACAAATAGAAGTAACAAAGGACTGCAGCAAAAGGAAGTAAAGATAATACAAATAATTATAGGTGCCTTGTGTGCAATCCAAAATGTGGAGTACCACTTAAACATAATTGTCATTGAAACAATCCCTATTATTCAATTGCAAAGGCAGCTTCACTTACGGCAATTTATATCCTGCAATGATACCTTTAACACTAGCAAATAACAACATCTGTTTTTGGGAAGGATTTGATAGGTGAATAAAAATGCCAAAGCCAGTCTAATCGCATGGCTGATTGTGCGACCAAGTATAATAATAATATTGCTGTTGTTTTCATGTTACAAGCACCAAGGCACTTCTAGGTTGAAAGGATTAGATGTTGACATTACTGTTGCCCAGAGGATGCCTGGTTGGTGGCTCCTTATATGTTCCCCTTAATTGCCCAACAAAACGGTACCTATTTATCTACTTGCAGTTACTTGCTTTTGAACTGCTATGTGAGCAAGAGCTGGAGTGGGTGATAGGAGCTCATCCCATCATGGAGTAGCACTTGGATCTGACAGTGTTTTAATTGTATGACCTACTGCATTATTTAATATTATTGAATAATAATATTCAATAACATTTTAAAAGTTTTTAAATTGACTTATTTTATTTTGTTTTATTAAATATTATAAATTAGTAAAAATAATTTCTATTTTTTTAAGTTTACATTATTTAAAAAAAATACATAATCAAATTTATTTAATTAATAATTAATTAATCATTTTTCAGTTGTTATAACAGGCATTGTGTTCATAATATGGCTGATATAATAGTTATTGAAAAGAACACTCATTGGTGCTGTTATAGCAAGTAATGCCAGAACTGAGAAAAACCTTGGAAGAATTATTAACTACTGAGAATTATTAACAACTGAGAATTATTAACTACTGAGTCTTGCAGATAGAAATTGAACACTTATGGGAAAAGAAATCCATTGTTATACCAATCATATTACCTAAAGGACTTCCTGGAATATCTGGAAATATCACTCTGCTTGGAATAGCCTATATTCTTAGATGCTGCCTTAAAAAATTAATAAACCCTCAGAACATGGTTTGTTAACTTTCCACTAGACTCAGATTTTGAATCTAACTTTAAAATACCCATACTTAATAATAAATTTGTAACATCCTAGGTTGTTGGGAAGAACTCTCAAATGAAGAGTTCTTCTTCAGCTAAGGAACTGATAGTTGTGATTTCACATTTTTTTGTGTAAAATAATATTAAGCCACATTTCCTATCAAGAACATTTCCAGTTCCCTACTTGATCTGCAGTGAGTGAGCACCCTATGAGAATTTTCAGGGGGTTCTTCACACCAGGATAATCAAGCCAAATATATTTGAGCCATTATGGCCTCATTTAGTCTCAGGGGGTCCAACCAGATGTTCACCTTCAGAATACAAATCAAATAGCTAATTTTATTGTTGTTCCAGCCAACTGTCTTTATAGAATTGTATGCTTCACTTTGTCCTCCTAGTTTTCTATGTGAGAGAAAAGAGATTAAATGTATCATTCTTGGAAGATCTAGAGGCAGTGAAAAAAACCACAGAACAATGTTAAGGTCATTAAATACAAACCATTGCTTAATGCAGAAATCCAAATAAAGTATTTGTTAAAAGATCATTATTTAGCCTCCACTAAATCAAGTGAAGGGAACCACCATCTTTCTGGGTATCATTTTATCTCTTAGGTTATTTTTTTCTAACATTGAGTTTGAATCCTCCAACCTCTAGTGAATCCATTAATCTGAGTCAACAGATCTCGCCTTTCTTTTGGGGAGTTTCCAGATATTTGAATGCTATGATATCCACCTTTAACAGGAAGAGATAGTAAAAAAAAATCAAGATAGTGATTGTGCAAAACCAGTTTTGAGCTTTTTACTACCATCCCACCACCAGTGGAATGCTCTGGTCTCTTTTGAAGGCTAAACAGTTACTAATTTTTTTTAAAATCCTTTCCAAAGAAGTTGTTCCATGATCAACCTGTTGTTCCGATTTGTTTAAATCCTTCTTAAATGCCAGAATTTAAACAAAGCAATTATTTCACTAGAGGATTACAATAATCCGATTTTGATGAAGTTAGGTTTATTCAAGACATTCATTTTAACCGCTCTTTTTGGTAGGTAGGAGAGTTAAGTAAGAAAATTGTATTGTCATAAATGTCTACTGCCAAATTTCAGGAGCACAGTGCTGTGGGCCATAAGCCGCAGAATGCCCATTGATGATGAGCAACTGTCCTAGGTGTGCCTTGCCAGTTTAGATCTTGCAATTACCAGAAATTCAAGATTTGCCACCACACTTCCTTTATATGATATTTAGGTCTGATGAAACATGTATTCCATTCAAATTCTTTGGAACGAAGACCAAATATTGTTAGCTGCATTTGAAGGTAAAACATAAAGCAGGGAAAAACTGACTCCTTCATCAGTGTTGACTTAGCAAACCAAAGACACAGTAAAAGTATACATTGCACATCTGACTCCTATTTGTTGCTCTTCACCACCTGGCTGCATCAACTTGCTAAATTCCCCATGTGTGATGCTTTGAGCCACTCAGGAGTTTTATACATCCAGTGGTAACGAGTACTAAAGCATTTTTTCCTCTATGGTCTAGACACAGAAAATCCAGATTTTGTTTCTTTTGAAAGGCGGCCATCCTTGAGAATGTACTTGCCTGCTCATTGCCATGTGTTTCTAAGGCCAGATGAGGCTAAACATGATTTGAAGATTTTTTTTCAGTAATTATTCTTTTCCTTTCTCTACTGACTAGCAGTCTGTTTGTTTTGTTCTGAGGATGATGCCAACCATATTAAATGAGGAAAAAAACCAACAAAGAGGCAATTGCCAAAGTGGGAAAAAGAAAGAAGACTGCCAAGAAGCAGAAACAGTGCTATAGTTAGAATTGCACCTAAAGGAAGTAAAGGGATGTATTAGGTCTATCCAGGCTTTGCCCATTGATACTGCAATTCATGGGACAATTGTTCCTCCTGTTTGGGGCAAAAGAGTTTCTTCAAGCCAACATTTGGTTGTGTTTAAATTGAAGTATTTCGTTACTGGAGAACACAGAGCATAATTTTGGTCTGACCTGAATTCATGGCAAAGCACTATATTAGCTCCTTCACTTTATTAACGGTCAGGGAGAATATCCAATATGCTCTGTTAGTGTTACACTTATGGTAGTGAGAGCTCAGCATTAAAAATATGCACACATAAACACTTGGAAACAGTCTTCCTGAGTGTTTATCGGAAAGCTCCAATATTCCCAGTAACCAATCTGATTGTCACTCAGCCTGGAGGAAATGAAGACAATGAAAAAAAAAAGACTTATGACTGCTTTTCACACCTACAACCATTGCAACATTCCCATGATCCCAAAATTAGGGCACTTGACAACCAGCATGTATTTATGACAGTTGCATTGTCCTGGACTCATATGATCTCCATTTGCAATCTTCCCAGCTGTCTTCCAACAAGCAAAGTCAATGGGGAAAGTCAGATTCACTTAACAACCACATGACCAAAGAATAACATGTGTGTGTGTTATCAATTACAGAAAAGCTTTAGACTATGTAGAAGCTATGGGCAGCAGCTTACATAACCTTGATGTCCCAACCCACCTGATGAGATCACTGTCACTGATTTAGATTTAGATTTATTTTATTTGTATGCCGCCCTTCTCCGGGAGGGACTCAGGGCGGCGAACAACTCAAAGGGGGAAAAGGGAAACATAGAACACAAAACAAGTAATTAAAATAGCCAAGAATCACACACCACACAGGTCGAGAGGGGAGGGGAACTCATCAACCCCAGGCCTGCCGGCAAAGCCAGGTTTTGATGGCTTTTCGGAAGGCCTGGAGAGAGGTGAGGGTCCAAATCTCTGCGGGGAGTTCGTTCCAGAGGGCCGGAGCTGCCACAGAGAAGGCCCTCCCCCGGGTAGTAGCCAGGTGGCATTGGCTGGTAGACGGAACCCGGAGGAGGCCGACCCTGTGTGATCTAATGGGTCTTTGGGAGGTAATTGGCAGCAGGCGGTCTCTCAAGTACCCTGATCAGGAGGCAACAATGATATAGTTACACAGTGACACTCTATAGTGACACAGTTTGATTGAGGATCAGTAAGGTAAACAGGGAGGTATTTTATCACCATTTTGGTTCAATCTGTATGTTGATCATGCAACTCCTTGAGAATGTACTTGCCAGAAATTACTAATTTAAGAGTAAAGATTGAAGGAAACCATAAATTAAAGTACACATATGACACAATTGGCAGAAAGCATGGAAGACCTGGAAAAAAAATCAAGGATGAAAGTGAAAAAGTAAAATTGAGTCTTCTCATCAAGAAAACAGTGATAGCAATAGCAATAGCAGTAGACTTATATACCGCTTCATAGGCCTTTCAGGCCTCTCTAAGCGGTTTACAGAGAGTCAGCATATTGCCCCCAACAATCTGGGTCCTCATTTTACCCACCTCGGAAGGATGGAAGGCTGAGTCAACCCTGAGCCGGTGAGATTTGAACCGCTGACCTGCTGATCTAGCAGTAGCCTGCAGTGCTGCATTTAACCACAGCTTCAAATGGACATGAGATGTTTAAAATCGCTGACAAAATTGAAATAGTTCAAGAATTTATCGTTCTTAGATCAAAAATTGTTCAAGATGAAGTTCTACACTTCAAATCAAACACAGGATAACCTTAGGCCGCACTGCAATGGTTAACATGAATACAATATGGGAAAATAGAGATATTGATATAAATACAAAAAAGCAGGCTAGTTAGATCCATAATCTTCCCTATAACGATGTATGGGTGTAAGAGTTGAACACTAAAAATGGCTGATCAAAGAATTGATGCTTTGAACTGTGGTGCTGGAATAAAATATTGTGTACTACCATGGACAGCCAGAATAACCAATAGAGACATGCTGAATTGTATAAAACCAGAAACATCACTAGAAGCCAAATCCACAAGACTACATCTGATTTACTCTGGCCACGTCATAAGTGCAAATTTATTGTCAAAGTCAATGATGCTAGGAATGGTTAGTGGATCGAGAAGAAGGGTCAAGGAAAGAACTCTGGCTTGATACCATCAAAGCTGATAGAAAAGATGAGCATCCAACAACTGAAAGAATCTTTGTCCAGCATATATGAGAACAGCCCTGCCTTTAAATTAAAGGTTGATTTGGAAGAAATGCTTATGGAAGATAATGGAACTAAGAATATAATATTGTTTATACCACTAGTTGTTATGATTTACTTTTAATCTCTTACAAGTTTTCTAGGGCTATTATGCTTACTTACTTATATTACTTACTTAGATTAAGAGATGAAAATTGTGATTTGTTTATTTTATCTTTCAGACAATCTGTGTGTGATTGTTTCTTTTCCACTACACGTAAATCTGTCATTTTTATGATTATTGCTTGAAGCTCATAAATGAGATGCTACCCAACAAATATCAGGGCTACAACAGATTTATTTGTTTAAAAATGGCCATGGGAGATTAACTCTGCAATCTTAAATATGTCTATTCAGAAATAAAGCTCCAGAAGATTGTGCTGCCAATTTTTACATTGGCATAAATCAGTCCTTGGATTGCAGATGTAGCTGAGTCTTTGGGAAAGTTCAATACAAAAATGTGTCTGGAAGTTTTTTGAAGTAAGATTCCAATACATCTGGATGGCACCACCTTGACAACAAGTTTGGGATGAGATGCAACTGCATATTTTTCACATGATTCCTTAATTATTGTATATCTATAGTTTTCAGATCATAAACAATTAAAATATTTACCAAAGGCTTTAATCCTATGTTCCAATTATTTTTTTTATAAATCAGACATTCTCTTTTCTAAAACAATATAATGTCCTTTATTTGGAAGAATGAAGTATCAATATTGCTGCATATTCCAGAATGCGTTGGAGTTTGTAAACTCTTAGCGTGTTGATTTAGTTTAATGTTCATTGCCAAAGAAATAAGATGCTTCATATTGATTATGTTCATATAGAAAATCACAATAAAACAAAGGATAAGATATGTAACCCACCCAAAACAACCTAAGTTGACATGACAGCCTTAGTGTGGACCTGAAATGACCTGTCATGTTGTTGCTAAAATTTGGCAATATGTCCCAAATGCTGAAAAACTGCTAAAAGTCACTGGGATCTTTATGTACTTATTTACTTTACTGTTTTATAGTTTACACAAATCAAAAGGCTGGGTATGTTATTAAATGCTTATATTAAAGAGTTAACTTTCTCAAAGATAAAAGCTAATAACATTTAGTTAGAACAAAAGGTTCTATGAAACAAAACTGTCTTCATTTATCTTTCAAGTACTATTAAAAAGGAACTTTATAAATGCCGGCAAGAAATCGTTCCAAAATATGGGTGCCACCACAGAGAAGATCTGTCATTTTAACCATCTCCCCCTAACTAAACAGCAGTTTCTTGACCAGTTTTTCAGATTTGTGAGTCTAGATCAGTGGTTCTCAACTTTCCCAATGCCGTGACCCTTTAATACAGTTCCTCATGTTGTGGTGACCCCCAACCATAAAATTGGTGTCTCAGTTCCTAAGACCATAGAAAATATATGTTTTCCAATGGTCTTAGGCAACCCCTGTGAAAGGGTTGTTTGACCCCCAAAGGGGTCCCGATCCACAGGTTTAGAACCACCGCTAGATGGTTTACAATATAATAAAAATAAGGTAAAGCATTAAAATATTAAAATAATAACTATTAACACTAAAAATTAGCATCAAAAGTTTCAAAGAATGCAAGGAATGGAGAAAGGTACAATCAGAGAAGGAGGTAGGTGGATGTAGATCTTCTATCATCCCATTAACCTCTCCAATATGACATGCCCTCCAGGCCAATTAGCAGAGCCAGGTTTTAAGGCTCTTATGGCCAACAGGATGGATGCAGATCTCACCTCAAGGGCATGATGTTCCAGACGGAGGGTGTCAAAGCAGAAAGACTCTTCTCCTGGACTCTGCCAGCTGGAATTCCTTGACTGATTGGGTCTGCAGCATGCCTCCTTGAAAGGTCTTAGGATCATTCCCTTCTGCAGTGAATAATTTATTTGGGGGTCACCGTCCTAGAGACTTTCACCAACCAGAAATGTAATTGGTAAGTAGTTGCACTGACAGTATTGAGTACTGTTCATCAAGTTGAACAGGATCAAGCTGTTCTCAGATAACCTGATCTGATTGTTCCCTAAGCATCTCTGAAGGACCTGCTCTATGTTTAGATTCCAAGTAGGAATGGAACCTGAAGCTGATCACCCAAATCCTTCTGTCCTTTAATTAATTTGGACATAGAAAATGGAGTGTTTCCTGATCCCCAGTAGAGAGTCCTGATGCTTTACTCTCTTAAAAATCACAGTGTATGTGAATCCACTGTAACAGAGATTCTTGTGCTGGCAAATGTTTTATTCTTCAGAGAGCATCAACCTTGGTGCACTTATCCAAATCTGAAGGAATTTTTTTATATATTTTGATTAGGCCATATTTCCAATTTTGTTCAGTTAAACAGAAGAGTCTCAAAATCAAGTTTATTTGCAGCAATAGGATTTTTGCCATGAAGATATCACAAACTAACCAACTTTATATGCTCATTTATAGTAAGAGTTTAATGTAGTAATATTCTGATGTAAATTCTTTCCCTGTTTTTTCCTTAGTTCTGAAAATCATATGAAGTGATCTGGATTGGACTGTTGAGTTCTTGTTTGTTTTCATTTAAAATACACAAGAACGGCTATAGGAAAAAGTTGGGAAAGCTTTAAAGTTGCTTAATACTTCTTATTGAATTGAAAAATCATGGGATTTATGTTTCACCTGATACTAAATGTTGTTCTAGGCTATTCATTTATTTTATTTTACATATTTCTATGCCTTTTGCCATCAAAGAAACATACATGAAATTCCAGACCAGTCTCCCAGGCGCTGGGCATTTTCAGCTATATTAGTTTCAGCATAATCAGAATATGTCCTTTGATTATATATTTAAATTTCCTTCTTTATGGGTTAAATGATATAAATTACAGTGCTTCTTGTCAAAACAATCTCAGAATATGAACTTTTAATTTTCCATCTATAGAGGGTTAGTGTCCCAGCAGTTAGTGTAATATAAACTTGGTGCAATAGTAACTTCAAATCATTTTGCTAAACAAAAGTCAATAGCACCATGTTGTAGTGATAGCTCGAAATGCTATGAAAAACAGACATTCAGTATGCGCTATTGCTTCTGGATAGAAAGTTACTCAGCAGAGTTTCAACACTGAACTCAGGCCTTTTTGCTAAATGGCAGCACCTTGGACAGAACACAAATGCAAGGTGGTCTTTTGGGAAGAGATACAGCTGCATAGACCATCACTTGTGGATCCTTATTTCTTGTCTTTTTTTATGCTGATATATCAGATTATTATTTTGTTGGACAGAGCTTTAGATTGAAGTTAAATAACATGCAGCAAATATTTTGAAATATCTTCTACTTAACTTATGGCCAGTACAGCTTCACAGCTGTTTTCTCAGATCTTTTGAAGACTGAAGGAACCAACATTTCTTTCTTTTTTTATTTTCAATTAATATTATTTGAATAGCTTTATTTACTGCACAGTAAAAGAAGGTACTTACAAAAATGATTAAAACTTCAGTTCAAGGGTTTGTTCTGGATTCTGCTTAATTGAACAATTCAATTCTCTTAGCTCTCATTGGGTGGATCCTTTATTCATCTAACTTACCCTTAACTTGAATCCTGCTTTATCTGCCTTTTTGCAATGGGATTATCCCCACACTTACTTTCTTGGTTCTTTCTTAGATACATTATTAATCAGAAAGATCCTCAGCTCCTTCTCAGTAGCATGTGGAGTGCCATCTAAAGCAGGGGTGGGTTGCTGCCAGTTTTACTACCGGTTCGCAACCTGAGCGCAACCCAAGTGCTGTGCGCGTGTATGCTGTTCAATGTAAATTACACTGACCTGCGCACACGCAGTCACTAAAATCCAACATGCCAGTGACATCAGTGGCGGTGAGAGAACCGGTTCGGGGGTGTGGCAAGCCTGTGCTGCTGCCAGTTCTGCAACCCAGACCTGAATTCACTACTGGTTCAGCCGAGCCAGCAACCCACCTCTGATCTAAATGTCCATCTTTCTGCACTGTAATGTCAAACATTTTATCTTGTGGTTTTACAAAATATCGGAACAATTGATAATTGATCATTATCTTCTCCCAAGCATTATGAAATGATGCCTTTTTCATTGTCACTAAAGTGTTAACTTGGCTCCATCAGCTTCACATAACAATGTTGCCCAGTACGGGAGTTTTGGGCTTTAGTTAGGCAACTGAGATGGTATTTATGGCCCGAGTGTCCCTTCTGGGGTATATGCTCATTGTTTAGACTAACAACATTGTTTACTTATCCCTCCTATGAACATCACCTGCCAGGAGGAGGCAGCATAGCAGGAGGAAAGGAGATATACAGATATATACCCACACATGTGAATCTATGTATAGATATAATGCATTAAAATGATTTACCAGAGCAATGCTCCTAAATAATCAACAGTGTTTTAATTCATTATTTAAACAGATGACTAGACTATGTTACACCCCTCCTGCTCTCAGAATCACTATCCTACTGTAAAGTGTAACCCTTGGTAACGTGTGCTGTTTTCTGAGTATCATTTGCCTACTAAAAAGGCTGCCTACTCTTTTAACACACCCACATATTTCATGAATCAAAGAAAAGTGTTCTTCTGTGTTGTCCTTATTCATAATGCATTAAACAATAGCCCTTTTTCCCATTAATGTTAAAAATGCCAGTGTCTGCCTAACATTGTTTGAAAGCATTCTTAAAATATTTCATTCATTAGGCTGTAATATTTTTACTTATAAAAAGGACTAATGCAGTAATGTTAAACATTTCCAGAAAGGAATCACTGATATTTTTAAAATGTCCATATTTATCCCTTTTCAAGAAATGATAATATCTCAGTGACATATTCAAATTCCTTTGAGGAAAAAAAAATACTGTTTGTTTCACACGCCACGCAGGCTGGATAGGAGCATCAATTTTACTTCTTTCGTCTATTTTCATAGCTTACTGAGAAGAATGTTTACTCGGGCATCCTGTTTGACTATATTACTGATTGATTTAACACCAAGAGATTAGACTTTCCAAGCAGCCTCTTTGCCTGGATCTAAAATATTGATTTTACAATAATTTACAATACAATTACTTCCACATGCAAATCTGAGAAATCGGGTAATTTTTATCTGTTGTATAAAAATGAGTAATGTTTATCTGAAATTGCTGACTGTTTAAGGGAAAATGAGAAAGATACATTATGGCAAACTTTATATTGCATATAAAAGGAAGGATATATATGTATATGTCCCAGGAATATCTTATTTGAGGGCAAAGACAGGTTCACTTCTCGAGGCTGTGAATTGCATCTTTCAATTTTCCCCCCCAGTTTCTGAAAATTACAGGGTATGTGTTGGGTTTACAGATACTATTGGAGAGAGAGGATCAATTTCCTCCCTCTTTTTCTTAAGGTTGGATATATTTGATTTTTTTCTATTTAATATTAAATTAGGGTCATTATGTCTGTTGGAAGCTTTCCACAAAGTGGAAAACTATTAATGTAATTACTGCTTTGCCTCTGTGATTTGCTGATGAATTTAGGCAGTTTGAAATTCACTAGCAAATTATTGTCTTCAAAGGCAACTAAGAAAAGGAGCTGTTTGAGGGATAAAATAAGTTCTGGAATTTCCATATACAGTAATGGCCCATGGGAACTGTAGTGCTTAGATTAAGTTTTTCCCTGTAAATTGTAAGAATTTATTTATTTATTGCTTGCCCTCAGGGTTCTAAAACTTTTCTTTATTCTTATTCTTCATTCTTAGAAATATGATCTAGAAATTGATAAGAGTTTCCATAATACACCACTGGTTGGTGAAATTATAATTAAGGATTTCTATTGTTTTCTCACTTCAGTCACTTTTCATTTGAAGAAGATACACTCAGTGTTCAATATATGTTTAGTTATTAATTAAAATATAGTTTAGCTGTTAACTAAAATAACAACTATATACAGAGATATTAAGGTTTGATTCTGGAAAGTTTACCGTAGCTCCCAGAACTATACAGAACATATATTTAAACTTCAGTTTGTATAAAATTGCACCTAATTCATCAATTTGCCTACAGTAAGGCTGATTATATTATAATGGAAATAAGGAATGGTTGCAATTATAAGAAACTTTCCATGATCCCAGAGAATCACTGAGCTTTTCTGTGCAGTTATTGTTAATGTCTACAGCAGTTTTATGGAACAATCTCAAAGTGAAAAATAGCATGAATGTTTGAGATCTTTAAAATTGTTCATCAAGTACGATAGTTGAAAGCAAGTAAAAATGTGAACAAGTTATTGATTCTCAGGGTAATTCCCATCCTGCCCCTCCCCTCCCAGGATTCTCCATGTTCATCATGCCAGAAAGTGCAGGGCCCACGCAGAGGCTTGGGGAGGGAAGAAAATGGCCCTACTAGAGGTTCTGGCCTCTGGAGGGCTTCTGGAGCCTGGGGGAAGCAGTTTTCACCCTCCTGGAGGCTCAAGGAAAGCCTCTGGAGCCTGAGAAGGATGAAAAACTGGCCTACCAGAAGTTCCAGAAGTCTGGAAACGGGCCTGTTCCTTGCTTCCAGAGAGCCTCCGGAGCCTTGTGAGGGTGAAAAATCCCGCCCCCCCCCCCCCGGTGCAGGAGGCTGGCTAGGTCATGCCCACCATGGCCACGCCCACCCAGCAACAGGGCAGCGAATCTATTGCTGCAATTTTTGCAGGCCACCCTTGATTCCAAGATCCTTCTCACTGTTACTACTATTGAGCAAAGTATTACCTATACTATACCTGTGCATTTTCTTGCCTAAATGTAGAACCTTACTTTTTAAGATAGGTAAGGCAAGCAATGTTTTGAAATATATTAGCTATCTCAGTTATAGTACAGTTTAGTTATGGTTGTGCTCAAAATATGTCCACATTGTTCAATGAAGTATAGTATCAACTACTCATAGTAAAACTCAGATACTATTTAGCGATATAATCTATCCAGTTTAAACAAATATCTATTTATATTACTATACATATTTAGCAATATATTCTATCCAGTTATAAAAATTATCTGTGAGATTCTTTATCTCTCTGGAAAGGCTTCGTATTAAATCCCATACCTTTCCAATCAGAGCTGTCTATAAATCTGCAACATGTAATAGTTTCAAGTTTAAGCCTACAACAGTGAAAGGAACCATGGAGTATCACAACATTTTTGGAGAGCATAGAAAAATGAATCCCAGAAATATTTATATGGGGTTGACAACAGGTTAACAAAATAAATACTGTGCTGGCGAGGTTCAAGATAATATTCTTCAGTGTTTTATATGGGTACAACAAAGAGCATGAAGTACTACTAGCCCCATATCCAATCAGGAGGTGACTAAGGCATTAAAGGCATAAATCCTGACATTCTAGAAGGAGTCAAAACTGGAACAACAGATAAGAGTTCTGCACACACCCCATTTCAGGCATAGCTGCAAACTGCTCCATGAATAAATGCTGTGGGACTGGAAGAGCCCCAAGTTATAAGAGCTTTTGGCACAGGGGAGAATTAATCTCTCTAAAGACGGAATCTTTCTAGAATTAGATGGCATATTGATAGGGCACATTGTCTTAAAGCCTTTGAACTAAATGTAATGCATACTGTATATTAAAAATAAAAACAACTTAAATCCATGAGTTACAAATTAATACTGAACAGCAATATCTGGAGCTTTTGCCACAGCAGGACAAATTGGATACTTAGAGCATACTATGTAGAACAGGTTCATTCTCTGATAAATGTCATTTGCATGCAGATGTTGATCATTCTTCCGTCAAATTGAAAGCAGATACTGTATATTTCCAACATAAATCAGTGAGTATTAACAGTCTTATGAAATTATTCCTGTGGGTAAGGGGCTCTCTAATTAAAAGAAATGCTATATTCATCCAGTTCAGCACTTTTCATGAAAGGAGAGATCTGCAGGAGGAGATGTGGCTTCCAGTCTTTAATTTACAACTTATATATCACCCAGACATTTCCTGAGCAAATAAATATCCTGGTGCACCTAATAGGCTCTGTTTTATGTGGTTGGTTTGAACCTTCTTTAGAGTGTTCTGCAAGATCATTTCGTTATGGTTTACTCAAT
This sequence comes from Thamnophis sirtalis, assembly GCF_051295495.1. Classification (NCBI taxonomy): domain Eukaryota; kingdom Metazoa; phylum Chordata; class Lepidosauria; order Squamata; family Natricidae; genus Thamnophis; species Thamnophis sirtalis. The sequence continues at coordinate 31,500,014 of NW_028261388.1, read as the reverse complement.
GGGGCATGATTAAACAAACCATCATTGATGTTGTTGTGTGTATCTAACCAGTTTCCCCACATGCCTCTTTTCCCCCATATAGATTACTATATTACATTACATATAGACTAGCTGCAATTACTTCAGAATAGAAGTAATTGCGGAATCCTGAACAGACAAGTTTGCTTACTTCCATAGTATTCTTCCAAATTAAAAACAAACGAACCGATTATTTGAAGAAATATTTTTGACATTCTAATGTGACCAAAACCAACATTGATGACTGAGTTCTTCTCCACTAGAAGTATGAATTATTACAACTAGGCACTAGGATTTAGAGGGACATGATGGCTCAGTGGCTAAGATGCTGAGCTTGTCGATCAGAAGGTCAGCAGTTCAGCGGTTCGAATCCTTAGCACTGTGAAACAGAGTGAGCTCCAGGTATTTGTCCCAACTTCTGCCAACCTAGCAGTTCAAAAACATGTAAAAATGCAAATAGAAAAATAGAAACCGCCTTTGGTGGGAAGATAACAGCGTTCTGGGCGCCTTCGGTGTTTAGTCATGCCAACCACATGACCACGGAGACATTTTCGGACAATGCTGGCTCTTCGGCTTTGAAATAGAGATGAGCAGTCCTCTCTAGGGTCAGGAATGACTGACACATATGTGAGAGGGTAACCTTTACATTTACCTTAATAGGATTTAAAAAAATATATCGATGGAGATAATTTTAAACATCACTTTTGATTTTTTATAGTATTTTAAAATTCTTGGTTTTAATTTTCCTTCCTCTAAAAGTTAACTAGCTTTTTAGATAAAAATATTTGTTTCTTAATCTCATTTTTTAAAAAGTTTTGTTCATTTGTTATTTATGATAAATCCAGGATGGTCTGGAAAGCTCCACTTTACAATCAGTTTCCATGATGCTGGTTTTATCTTGTCTCCAACAGGCCATAATTTATACTTTATAATTTATACTATAATTGATACCACAAAACTCCAACCAATCAAGAAAATAGTGAAGAGTGAAGTTTCTGGGGAAAATGTATACTGTAAATATTAGCAACTATACTATTATAACTGAAAAAACCAAGCAGGTCCCTTTAAACACTGTAACCTTTTATTCAGTAGCTGAAGGAGTGTAACAAAACTCGCAACAATGTAATAATTGAAAGCCGGCTAGGCGGCTGCAGGAACAGCTGAACAAAATAGCAATCAGCAAGGTTGTTGCTCTAACAAGACAGTTAACTGTTTAAACGGCTTGCCTTTTATACTGCAAGCACCTGGCTCGTGTTACAGCTCGCGCGGATGACAGCTCGGCAACTGACAGGCGCGTCTGATTGGCTAAGACGCGCCTGGCTGCTTCCGAGCTGTCATTCGTAACAGCGAGGACTTTCTTCAATACACAACACTTCTTCCCCCCCAGCTGTGCGCAAGCACGCGTAGTCTTTTAAATAAGCAGGGGAACGACGGATTCGCTCAGACCGCCTTAATTCTATTGCAGGCGGATCCTGGCAATGATGTCCTTGTGGTAATTGTGGAGGAATTGCATAACTAAAAGGTGAAGTGTGTGGATGAGACATGGTGGCAGATGATGCTGGAGGGGCATGAGGCTGGTAGTCTGCCTCTGAGGGGTTTGGGCTATGTATATAAGGATCTGGAACCCTTGGAATGGGAGGAGCATTTACACCGGCTAGATTTTGTTGAACTTGCAGTTGGAACCCTTGAACATCCGCTTGAGAAGCTACGGCTGCTGTCTTCCGTTTCCTCAATTGATCCAGGTGTCTTCGCCATGAGGATCCATCGGATAAGTCAACCCTATAGGAAACGGGTCCTGTTATTTGTGATATAACTGCTGGAACCCATCTCAAGTCCCCTCCATAATTTCTAGCCCAAACTAGATCCCCCAGTTGGAAAGAACGGGATGGGGTTGGAGGCCCCAGGTTGCCAGACTGAATTCCTGAATAGACGGGATGCAATCTATCCAGGGTGGTCCGCAGGCGCCTGCCCATCAACATCTCCGCGGGGCTCTTCTGTGTCAGAGGGCAAGGTGTGGAATGCTGTGCCAATAAGTAAGCATCCACCCTAGCCTGCCAGTCACCACGGTTTAGCCGGCCCAAAGCCTCCTTGGCCGATCTAACCGCCCTTTCCGCTCGGCCATTGCTTGCCGGATGGTAAGGAGCAACCAGCGCATGTCGTATCCCTAGTTCAGCCAGGAAAGTTTGAAAAGTTGTGGCTGTAAATTGCGGGCCGTTGTCAGACACCACTGTGTCTGGCAACCCATGGGTTGCGAACAACCATCGCAAAGCTCGCACCGTGTTGTCAGATGTGGTGGAGTGCATTAGCAATACTTCCACCCATCGAGAGTACGTATCCACAACTATAAGGAAAACCTGCCCATGGAATGGACCAGCGAAATCAATATGTAACCTAGACCAAGGCCCTCGAGGCATCTCCCATTCCCGGGAGGGAGAGGAAGGAGGAGAAGGCCGGGACTGTTGGCATGTCTCACATTTGGCAACCCAGGCTTCAATGTCGGCATCTAACCCTGGCCACCAAACAAAACTGCGAGCAAGAGCTTTCATTCTACTGACCCCAGGATGACTTTCATGAAGGTGTTGCAAAATCTGTTGTTGCAGGACCATTGGGATGACCACACGGTCGCCCCACAACAGGCAGCCGGAATGAATTGAAAGCTCTGCTTGTCTGTTTTTAAAATGTTTGAATTGAGGTGGTAATGTACCAGAAGGCCAACCTCTCAGGACCCAATTAAGAAGTTTTGCCAAAGTAGGGTCAGACCGAGAGTGGGCTGCTATGTCTGTATCAGACAAAGGCAATTCTAGCTCTGCAATTGCCAAAACTGAAAGGCAAGGAACTGGTTTAACTTCCTTCAATGGAAGTGGGCAGCGACTCAGGGCATCTGCATGCCCTATCTGCTTGCCCGGACGCTATCGTAAGGCGTAGGAGTACGCCGCTAAGAATTCCGTCCATCGTGTCATTCTTGGGGATAGAATAGGAGGGGTCGGCTTATCACCTGCCAAAAGCCCAAGGAGTGGCTTATGGTCTGTAAACAAGGTGAAATTCCGCCCGTATAAGTAATCGTGGAATTTTTTAATTCCTGACACTGCAGCTAGAGCCTCCTTGTCAATTTGGCTGTAATTCCTTTCTGCTGATGACAGTGTCCGGGAGTAAAAAGCTATGGGAGCTTCTGAACCATTGGGCAGGACATGGCTCAGAACGGCTCCCAAACCCACGGGCGAGGCATCACATGCTAGAGTCAGAGGCATCTTGTCACTGTATTGGACTAAGACTGCATCTGACGTCAGCAGGGATTTGACAGCTGCGAACGCTTGTGCTTCGCGGCTGCCCCATTGCCAAGGCGCTGATCGGTCCAGCAACCGATGCAGGGCTCGGCCAGTGATGCCTTGTGTGGAATGAAAGGTGCATAAAAATTTAAAAGCCCCAGGAACGATTGTAGCTGCGCCTTGGAAGTTGGAGCAGGTGCGTCCCTGATAGCTGCCAATTTTGAAGGGGTAGGGTGAATTCCCTGGGCGTCAATTGTGAAGCCCAGAAATTCCACTTGGGGAACAGCAAAGAAACACTTGCTGCGTTTCAATTTAAGTCCCGCGCCCCTGAAACGGTCGAGGACTTTCCTTAGAACTTTGATGAGGTCTGATTGGCTGTTTGCAGCGATCAGGACGTCATCAAAATATGGTACCACTCCTGGAAGCCCATGGAGCAACCGCTCCATGAGACTCTGGAAAATCCCCGGGGCAACGGATACGCCAAATTGTAGGCGGCGACAACGGAAAGCCCCCCGGTGGGTGACGATGATTTGGGCAGCCGCCACATCGTCATCCACAGGAAGCTGCTGGTAGGCTTGCGCCATATCCAGTTTGGCAAAAATACAACCCTGCCCCAGGGAATGGAGCAGATGTTGTACAACAGGGACTGGATATGGGTTTGCTTGCAAGGCGAGGTTGATGGTGGATTTGTAGTCGGCACAGACCCTAATGGAGCCGTCGGGCTTCACTGGAATGACAATTGGGGTCTCCCACGGTGAATGGTCGACTGGCTCCAGTATGCCCTGTGCCACGAGCTTGTCGAGCTCGGCTTCAACCTTGGGCCTTAAAGCAAAAGGCACCCTGCGGGCCTTCAGTCTGATGGGAACAACCTGGGGATCCAAGTTGAGAGAGATAGGGTTACCGTTGTACCGGCCCAGCTGGCCATCAAAAATGTCAGCGTAATCTGACAAAACTAATGCCACATCAGCAGAAGTGTCTGTCATGGAATGAATTCCATGTATTGAGAGACCCAGTGGGCTGAACCAATCCAAACCTAGAATGGATGGCAAGGGCTTAAGCACAATTAAAACAGGCAAAGTTGTACAATGCTGCCCATAAGAAACTCTGACATTATAGGAACCAACAATAGAAATGCTAGACCCCTGATAGTCCTTTAAGATAGAGTCAGGAGGAGAAAGGTGACAGCGTTTAACATGGGGGCACAAAAGAGAAAATTTGTCCCAAGATAACAAGGATTTGGAAGCTCCAGAGTCTACTTCCATGTTGCAAGGTTGACCTTCGATCAATGGAGTGACAATTATCTTGTTCGTACCCTCTGAGGAAGAATTGATGGAGACATCAGGAAGCGGCAGGCCAGCTTGCTTGACGTTGAAGCAATTATCCTGTCGCTGAGCAGACGCGTGGGGCTGAGGACTTCTGTTTGAAGCAGCTGTCCCATAAGGAGGTGGAGGAGCAGACGATGCAGCTGTAGCAGGCTGAGCAGCTCTACAAACTTTGGCCAAATGTCCTTTTTCCCCGCAACGGCGGCACTCTGCAGCCTTAAAGGGGCAGGAAGCCCTGGCATGCGGACCACCGCAGCTAAAACAGGCATTTGAATTAAAAAGTGGATGGCTGATAGCCTGCTGCTGACACGGTTGCTGTCTGCGGGGCTGTGCCCCAATCCTGTCCACCTGTAAATTAAGTAAATAGTCTGGAAGAGGGGCAAGCTCATCAATTAAATTGGTGATGTACGTTGGCTGTTGTAGTGGAGGAGGGACCAAGGCAGTTGAGGCTTGACCCGTTGGTAAACTGCCAGCAACTGTCATCTGCGCGAGGTAACGTTCTATCTCGCTGGATGACGAATCTGCCAACTCCGCAGCACGAGCCTCATCTATGGCATAAACTAACGTGACTTTAGGCTTGCCCAAAAGCCGGCGTCTGAGGAAAATGTCTTTTAATCCACAGACAAATTGTTCTGCAAGGTTAGCCTCTAAGTCAGGAAAATCGCACTGTGCTGCAGCAACTCTTAAAGCTTGCAAAAACTGGTTGACATTCTCTGCAGGCTTTCTGCAGGCTTTTGGACGCGCCTGCGGTAAGCAAAACGTCTTGCTATTTGGGAGGGGGTAGGGGCATAGTAAGCCTGAAGCCCATCTGTGAGCTCTTGCCAGGAGAGGTCATAAACCGCTCTTGGGGCGGCAAAAGACCTTGCGGTGGCAAACATTTCCGGACCGCAAGCTGTAAGAAAAAATCCGCACTTTCGCGCTTGAGCATAACCCTGGCGGTTATTTGCGATCAGAAAGCACTCAAACCTTTCCAGGAATGCTTCCCAAGTCTCACCTCCGACTCCAAAAGGTGCAAAAGTAGGCATACCAGCCATGACGGTGAGGAGAACTCTAAACAACTGAGAGAAGAAAATTGCAGTTGATTTTCTTCAGGTTACAGGTCCCCAGTCTTCGTCGCCAGTATTATAACTGAAAAAACCAAGCAGGTCCCTTTAAACACTGTAACCTTTTATTCAGTAGCTGAAGGAGTGTAACAAAACTCACAACAATGTAATAATTGAAAGCCGGCTAGGCGGCTGCAGGAACAGCTGAACAAAATAGCAATCAGCAAGGTTGTTGCTCTAACAAGACAGTTAACTGTTTAAACGGCTTGCCTTTTATACTGCAAGCACCTGGCTCGTGTTACAGCTCGCGCGGATGACAGCTCGGCAACTGACAGGCGCGTCTGATTGGCTAAGACGCGCCTGGCTGCTTCCGAGCTGTCATTCGTAACAGCGAGGACTTTCTTCAATACACAACATATACTTTACCCAAGTAGTAGCTGATATTTGCTACAGATGTCTAATTAATAAACATTTATATATAACTTGGTCAATATTCATTTCTGGAGCTGTTTGAATATTTCAACTTTCTAAATATTTGATGGAAACAGTCTAAGGTCTGTCTGGAAATCAAATTAACTTTAAGAATTGACTTTATATGAGGGAAACTGACAGGGATGATTGCAACTGGTAAACATGAAACATGGCTCACAGTTATAACAATGTGGCAATTCATGTTCTCATAGTCACCAGTTGCAACCATTCCTGTCAGCTTTTCACAAACAAAGTCTTTGGAAAAGTTGGCATGGAAAGTCGGCTCCAGTAAGTTACTCCCAGTGTTTTTCTCCCAAGGAACCCATTATAGAGCACAGATCTCACAAATCTCGTACTCCATAGCACCTCCTACCCTTCATTCCACAGTATGTCCACCTGTATGCCCCCCCCCCCAGTGGCCTCACTGGCCTGCCCAGATCCCTGCAGCACTTACCCAAGGTGTCTCCTAGTCATCCCTTGGCCTCGCCAACATACCATGTTCTGTGGCACCTGCCCAGGGCATGTCCAACCTCCCATTCTCCTTCCCTGGGACCTCCACTTCTTCCTGAGCAGTGACTTAAATAGTCCTGGAGTGACAACAGTAACTGGGATGGCCAGGATTGCTAATGCTACATAATGTGGTCATGTGATATGATATTTATGACTGAATTGCTTGGTTAATCCTAGGACAAATTGCCATCATTACCTGAGGACTATGTGGTATACAAAAGTTTCCAAAGTGTCTGAATCAACAGCACACAATGCTATAAATGTGATAGATCTGAGTTATGAACCACATCATTTATTTCATGAATTGTAAAGACAAAAGAAACAAATATTGTAAATATACCCTAGTAGAATAAGCTAATGTGATACAATATTTCTTACCATCCTTAATACATTAGACTGTTTATGTTGCTGAATATTTATAAAGTGGTTTTTTTTTAAAGTAACTTATTTATGTGACTTTAACATCTTGGAGATGTTAAGAAGTATATATTCATAAAGAAAATAAAGGAGAAATAAGATTTGACGGCTTATCTCTTGGCTTGGCCAGAAAAATACTAACTGAAGGCAGGAAGAATGGAAGGTAGTTTATCCAATCAGAAAAAAGGCATTCACAGGGACTACAAGAATGTAGGATCACCAGTAGTTGAAATGAGAAGGAGAATTTTAAAGCAATGGTACATAAGGCCAAGGAAATAAAATATTTAATAATTTACAGTGTATTACTGATACTTTTTAGTCAGAATGATGCAACTAAACCAGCAGCAATTGCAGTTTTGCTTATGTTTGGTACAATTCAAAATTTAGCTTTCACATTACTGATTTTTATTACTGTACAGATTAGTGACCATTGTTACACCATATAGTAGCAAATTACATTGTTTTGATGTGTACTACTGATCTCATTTCCACCAGGTTTAGTTAAATTTGCAAGAGCAGAATTCAAACATAAGTGGCTGTAGGTATTTGGACCTACCTGAGAAAATTTTTTTCCACTTCTGCTTCTGGACGGGGTGACAATGTAATAGACATGGTGTGCAATATGGGGACCCTCCTAGATTCACAGCTCCTGCTTTAAAAACAGATGGCAACTGTGGCTAGGAGAGCCTTTGGGTATTGTGCTAATTGCAGCCATTCCTAGACCAGGAGGCCCTGCTCATTGTCACTCATATCCTTGTAGCCTTTCTCTTAGATTGCTGTAACAAGCTCTACATGGGACTAGCCTTGAAGAGCATTCAGAAAATTCAAATGGGGTAAAATGAGGCTGCACGGGTAATAAGTTGTGCCGCCTACACAGCACATGTAACACCACTACTCTGCATTGGCTGCCAGTGTGGTTCCAGGTGCAATTCAAGGTATTGGTTGTCACATTTAAAGTCCTAAATGGCTTGGGACTGGTTACCTGAAGGACTATCTTTTGCCAACAGTTTCCACCATGCTGCAGATCCCGTCAGGCAAAGAGTGTGAAGTAGCAGGAATTAGAAGATAGGCATTTTCTGCTATAGCCCCTGTCTCATGAAATATTCTCCCCTTGGAAATTAGAATGGCTCCAAATTTAGAAGATTACCCAGCTGAGCTCAAGGGTGGGGTCAAATGCACTACCACTTTGGAGTTGCAATGCAATGTAAGAGACATAAGTCCAACTCCCTTGAAGTTCATTGACTTAGCTGGTGCCAATTTGTCTTGACTGTTAGTAAATCAGATTCTTGTCTATAGGTTGCATGGAATAAACTTGTAGTGTTTTTTAACTCTGTTCTAGCTCCTGATTTCCTATGTCTGACACCAACCCTGTTGGCTTTTTGCAAAGCTTTAAAATTTGGCTATGTACCCAGGTCTAAAGCTCAGAATATGTTAAGGGGGGTATCACTTGGCTTTACTATCAGTTACTTAAACATCTGTTGTTGCTGTTTATACTTACAGTATTTATTTTATGGATGTTTTTAATGATTTAATGTTATTGATTTTTTAATATAATTTTAGAACTGGAAGCCACTGAGAATCACTTAGCTGAGTTAGCCACAGAAATTGGCTAGATGGCCACAGAAATTGAATAAATAAGTAAAATAAATATATAACAAAATGTTGTAAGACAAACGATTAGAAAAGATACAGTAAGCATTTATACTAGATTAGAGTCTTTAAATTTGTCTATTTTGACTGGCAGCAGCTTTACAGAACATGAGGCACAAGATTTCACAGGCCTTGCATCTAATCTGTCTATCCACATGAAGGGATTTTATGCATGCAAAAACTCTGCTCTCTCTTCCTAGACTTCAAGTAAGCAATCTAGAATCTTAGTGGTGTAATCCTAAGCATGCCAAGCACATTCATTTGGGCAATTTGGGAACTGAGTAAAAAGAAAATGAAAGGAAGAAAACTCCAACATTTCATCAGTCACCAGTGGATTTATCCCCCCACCCAAAAAAGCTGAACAATAAAGTCAGTAACTCTGGGGCAGAATGGTAGTTAAAAAAAAGTTCGTGGTGGATGGAACATACAGATGTTCAACAATTATACCTCAGAAATGTTTTTGATAGCAGTAGCTACAAGCAGAGTTTAGACAACTGAAGCAACCATTGATGCGGCCCAGAGTGGAGAGGATTCCCATTCACGGCATGCAGTAACCACTTGGGTACAAGGGATTGCCTAAAACAGGGGTGTCAAACTGGATTTCTTTGAGGGCCGGATCAGCATTATAGTTCTCCTCCACAGACCAGTCGGGGAAGGGGAGGGAGAGGGAGATGGGATGGATGCCTCCTGCAGCATTCTGCCAGCCAAAACGGGGCATGGGGGACCACATGCAGCCTACCTGAGCCCCGTTTTCAGTCTCCACAACCTCCTGCAGAACTCTGTAAGCCATTTTGTCTGACAGGCCACTCTCATGGATCAGATCTAAGCATTCTGCAGGGCAGATCTCGCCCACGGGCCTTGAGTTTGACCCCTCTTCCCCTGACCTAGAAGAAAGTAAAATGTGGCAGATGTACCAGCAATGCTTGAGCCAGCAAAAGTTGAGAAACATTGTTTTCAAACATGGAACATAAAAACACAATCAAAAGATGTACGTATAGTAGTCTGGGAATGAACAGTGCATGGCATTATCTGTTCCTGCCTCCATGGCTAGGTGGTGACCCAGGTCATTAAATATAATTGTTAACATTTGCTCATATACTAAATATCAACTGCTCTCCAAGAATTATAATTGGTTGCACATGTATGGTAACAAGTTTTTTAAAAAAATAATCTTAGTATCTGATTAGTTGCATTCCAGTAACAAATAGTGTTAGCAATTCAGTCCTGGAAGATACCTTTTAAGTCATCTTGTACAGTTCCTGCTTTATACAAGAGTCTCTTAGCATTCCTATTAGGTGACTATCCAGCTATATAAATAGAACAATAAACAGCCTTCTGATTATAAACTTGTCCTTTGGTGGGGAAAAAAACACAGTCTAGTTTCTCTAATTCTTATCAATCTGTTAGCAATATGTCCGGCATCTTTTTGGTTTCCTTTACTGTATTCCTCTTTTGTAACTTTTCTTAATCTTATTATTGTATCTGTGGAGTTAATATTAGTACCTTGCTTGATTTATACATGGAGTGCTTTTGTTAAACTGGAGATGGTTACTGATGTCCAAATTAGGAGATTCATGATTCAAACAGCGATTGTGGGAAATTGCTGGGAAGTGGTAGCATGTGCCTATCAAAATAGGAATGATTAATATATTTTGCTGTCAGAACCTCAGGCTCACTTACATAGTAATATTGTAAATAAACATGTAATAAATTGCACTTTGTCATCACACATACTTACAACTCACTTTGATTCATGGATCATGGAGGATGCTGTCTAATTGCTGGATCTGCATTTGATTTAAATTCATATAGTCATTAGAGTTTGATAAAGAGTTATTAAGGCCTAGGCTTGCCTGTTATGGAATGTTTTCTTATACAGGATTCTAAATCTTACTATAAACATGGTAAAAATTCTGAGGCATGGCATAGATTTGCCAATACGGTAGAGCAAAGCAAAAGCTTTGAATTCTGCAGAACACACTCAAAGTATGCTTGTTTTCTGCTCCTTTATCACCTGCACAAACGCTTACTCTGCAAAAGTCAGCTGCTTGGGCTCTTCAGCATTCTCAAAGGAAGAAATTGCCTAAAACCTCTACAGCTTAAACTTGTCATTGTTAGAGGCATTGAAAAGGCAATGAAAAACAATTTATTGGGTTTAAAAAAACCAATTCTGATCAATTAATTTTTTTTTCTGCCAGTATTCCTGTCGCATGAAGGAAGAAGATTCATAATAGCTGTCAAAATATACAAATTGAGTAATTTGGTATACAGAGCCAAGGTGGCGCAGTGGTTAAATGCAGCACTGCAGGCTACTGCTAGATCAGCAGTTCAGCGGTTCAAATCTCACCGGCTCAGGGTTGACTCAGCCTTCCATCCTTCCAAGGTGGGTAAAATGAGGACCCAGATTGTTGGGGGCAATATGCTGACTCTCTGTAAACCGCTTAGAGAGGGCTGAAAGCCCTATGAAGCGGTATATAAGTCTACTGCTATTGCTACTGCTATTTACCAAAAGGAATAGACTCTTGGACTTGAAAGGGTTTCTCAAAATTAATGCCCAGGAAACTGTAAAGAGTAACAAAGCAAAGTTGCTAAAATTGATTTGCAAACCTCCAGATAATGTGGATATTCAGAGTAAATGATTATGACTTAAAGTGAAATGCTCCACCTAAATAAAAATAGATCCAGGAAAAACAAAATAGATTGAGGTTGCAGTTTGTTTAGGCATTTATTATATCAAAATATAAACAAAGGGTTAAGAAGAATAAAGAACATCATTTTTAATTTCAATCTTAGATAAGAAGATAATGACTATTAACATTACATGAGTTTTGCAATGATAACTCTTACTTCATTAACAATCATAAATGGATTATGATTGTCTGAAGCTTTCTCTTCCACCCATTTCACATGGCTGTCCATCTCAACCTCCAGAATACGGCAAGCAGCACTTAAAACTAACAATATAACCATAAATACAAATTGGTATCCCTGTAAAAAAAACTTAATGAGACAATTGTCCAAGGGCTCAATCACACACTCTGACCCTCATGCCCGGGGACCTAATCAGGTCTTTAAAGCTCTCTGATAGACTACCAAGGTTGGGTGAAATCTAACCTCCAAAAGACAAAGTTCTAAACAGTGGGTGCCATCATGATGGCAAAGGCTCTGCTCCTGGGTCCTGCTAGCGGGCACTCTTTAATAGACAGAAAAATTGCTTAATTCATTTTTAGTTTTTTTAAAAAAAATATAGGTCTATCATCTAAAGTTTCAGTGAATTGCCTTAATGGAGGCATTTTTTTCCTTCATCTTTTGAAAGGGAATTTTCAGAATTCGGGGTTATATTCCTAAAGGGCAGAGTGTTTAATAGAGTATTATCAAATCACTTTTTTAAAAATCAGAGTACATCTGAGACAGAGGTATTTCGCTAATTTTTTTACTACTATTTTGGGTGTGCTCCCATGTGTGCTTGTGCGCTGCTTCTGCGCATGTACAGAAGCATCCAGACAAGTGGGCAAAGCCTCCTGCTGCCGCTACTACTGATTTGCCCAATCTGGGCCGAACCAGAAGCAACCACTTCTGATCTGAGATCTGAAGAAGTTTGAGATTTCTCATAGACTATCTCTACAACTGAATATTATGAGTTAGCCTGGGAGAAAGCATGACTTTTCTGGCTTGTTTTTCTTCCTGAAGAATAGGATTTAAGCAGGGAGGGGATAAGGTGCTGCCATGCCAAACTATTAGTCTTGTTCATTGTGACATAAGAGCCTTCCTTTCAAATGACCAAACAATGAAGCCTTTGGATATAGAAAAAGTTTGGTTTGAAGCCACTGAAGCCAAAAGGACTGCGTGCATATGCCTGGACAAGTACACTAGGAAGAAAAGGGAAAAGAAAAAAAGACAAAAGGCAACCTTCTGTAAGCTACTTTATAATAGTGAAAATCTTCCCATTAGAGCTTCAATTTCAACTGCCCTTGTTACCAATCTCCATGTCGATATAAATGATTTTGAATTATGACAGTGCCAATACCTTTTCTATTATTGGAAAACATTTATGATTCTGAATCTTAAGGACAAAAGATGGGATCTACACTGGAATATCTTTCATGTGTGAAACACAATAATGCCACTAATTTTCCAATTGTTGTTCAGCTGGGATCTCATAAACAGCTCTGCAAAAAATCCATTGGATTAGACCACATTGGAAAATGTGTTAAGAGGTGCTAGAAAAGCAATTTATTTTGGCAGCAAAAATCCCCATAGATTCCAGTTACTGCTGTTTGCTTTAGTTCAGTTTTCTGTCTGCATATGATTTGTTTAATATTTAAACATTTTGGGCAATTCTGAAAAGAAACTGATTTCTATCTTGCCCACAAATCTTTGGGGCAAAGAGATTCATGGACACACTTTATTTCCTACCATCTCCTTTGTGCTTGACCACTTTTATAAGCCAATCTTATCAGAGAGCCAGATATAATAAGTTTCCGAATCTTTTAATTTCACAATATTCATAAACAATTTTATGGTTTGATTTATTCATATTTCTTAACTACAGTAGGTTGCATATACTTTAAGCAATGTCCAACAAATGAAATGGCTATTCCCCAGTTCCATTGCATACTAAATAGTACATGGAAGCCAAGATTTCCTGGAAGACCTTGGGAAAAATCACTCAAGGAAAAAAAAATCCACAATTTAAGGGAACATTATGTCAGAAAGATTAATTGGAACATGTGTTGAGTGAGGATGAAGCACATTGATAAGATTTACTGCTAGGAATGAGCCACCTAAGTGTCACAGTCTCAGCTTCCAAATTGCCAGATGATACTTAACATGATATGAAAATATAAGAATGCTTATTGTATATCAGAATGAAATCATTTAAAGTAAATAACCACTATCAACATGAAAGTGAACTGTCTTCTTTTGCTCACTGAAGTTTAAATTGTGTGTGTGTGTGTGTGTGTGTGTGTGTATGTCTTTTTCACCATTACAACAGAAATAGCTTTTATTTTTCAGACTTAATGGTAGATGATGATTATTGACATGAACTGGCCTTTCTAATCCTTAGAAAATTAGAAATTTTGAAATGTATCTCCTACTTTAGGATTATTCCTTTCATTTAATTGTTTTGTAACCCTACCCAATGATCATTACCAGTGGTGGGATTCAAACATTTTTACTACCGGTTCTGTGGGCATGGCATGGCTTGATGGGCATGGCAGGGGAAGGATACTGCAAAATCCTCATTCCCTCCCCACCCCACTAACCTGCTTTCCAGCTCTGTTTTCCTCTGCAGGGCAAGAGCCGATCCTTCTAACGCATAAATTCCAATATGTTCACTATGTAACCATATGATAATAGGCACTAAAGAAACTGATTTTGCATATGTCTTACATATAATTTTGAATATTTTGATTTTATTTTGACATGTAATATTGAGATTATTGACTTTTAATTCTTTTGTCTATAATCATACTCTCCATTTTTTTAAAAATGGGATTAGATACTATATCGTATTAGATTATAATGCTTTATTAATGTTAACCTTTTCAGGTCCAGCAAGAATGAACAATCGGATTCAAGACTACTTTCATGCATTATATTAAAAAAAAAAACAGCCAAATATTCCTGTTCTTGAAGATTAAACCTATATACAGTACTAAAACTCACCCCACCTGCCCCACCCCAGTTAGCCAACTGTGCCAAATGGTGCACTATACCAGAACAATTTTTAAATCAACATACCTCAAATCTGCTAATGTAAAGAATGCATAAAAATAAAGATTTCAATCCTGCAGGCTCCTGTAAATATATAGTATGTTGCAATGGTGCATGAAGATATGCTGTCTCTACATCTAAATGATTAACTATATATTCATTCTTAGCTGCCCACACTAATGCTGCATGTAACATTGTAGCCTTTAAACTAGGTGCAAAGACCTCATCGTAGTCATTGGCTGACTGAGCAAACCCTTGTGCAACTAACCTGGCTTTATGGGTTACAGTCCCATCTACACTTGTTTTAATTTTGTAAATAGATTTACATTCTATGGCATGTTTACCTGGTGGTAACTTTACATTTTCATATACTTCAAACATTTGCAATTATTTTAATTCCTTTTCCATTGCATCTTTCCAATCTTTCTGTTCCTCAGTTGGATATAGAGTTAATTCTTGGTAATTAGCAGGAATCTTATTTGCCTGACATGCTATAGACGCCTGATACCTGTCAGGTGGTCTCGTTACACGGGTTGAACATCTAGGTATTTCAGGACTCACCAGTGGACTCTCCTGTATAACCTGCTCTTGTTCTTCTGGTAACTGTACTTCTTCTTTAATTTCTTTAATTACTGGTTTTACTACCTCAACATTAGCAACTACCCGGGTGTCGATAATTACATTATCATTTATTTCTAATTTATTCCACCCTATGTGTTTTATAAACCTAACACTAGCCCTACTGTAAACCTTAGTTGTGCCTTTCTCCCAAAACCTAAGTGATCTATGGTTAGCCTCATATCCTACAAAAAATAACTGTTGAGCTCTATGTTGCCCTTTAGTCTCACTTCTGATGGTATATGCAGCCATGCTGGGGCTCCCAATATATGTAGGTAACTCAAATCTGGTTTCATGCCACCTAGTGAATGGCAATTCACCGGTTGTTGTATTCACCACATTATTTAAAACATGGTTACTACACATCATAGCTTCACCCCACAGTGTTTCAGGCAAACCTGAATCAGCTATCATAGTTCGAGCCATGGCCTGTAATGTTTGTCCCCTTCGTTCTACAAACGAAGTTACGTTGTGGCCTATAAGAAGCAAAATGTTTGTGCTCGATTCCAGCTGTTTTTAACATCGCTTGGAATTTATAATTGGTAAACTCCGTCCCATTATCAGTAACTACAGTAATAACCTTGGTTTTCATCTTTCTTTTTGCAAACCTCAGCCAATTAAAGAAATTCTGAAACATTTCTGTTTTGTTTTTCATTAAGTAACAGAAACCATATCATGAATAATGATCTATAATACTCAAAACATAACAGGCACTTCCCAAACTGGGTTTCTTAGGTCCTATTATAGCAGCAAAAACAACCCCCAGAGGTTTCTTTGTTTTAAAACCATTCAGTCTGTTTGCTGGAGTAACTTTGCTTTTCTCCTGATTGCAAACATTGCAGTTTAAATATTTTCCGCATGGTTTTAATTTTACTCCTTCTGCCAACTTAACTGTTTGTTGCAGCATCTTGAAATTAATGGGCCCCATGTATCTATATAGTAAATGTATACATTCATCATGGGTCTTAACATTATGATAAACTGTGTTAGCCATCTGGCCATCCGGTATAATATACAAACTGTGTTTTAAAGTAGCAGTAATCCTGTTACCCTCTTTTCAATAATACAGCTATCTCCCCTAAAGGTTAACCAGCCAATGTTAACCAGAGCCCTAACCGATAGTAAGTTGAATTTCAGGTTAGGCACATATAACATTGGTAACTGCTCATTTAGGAATGAACAATATGCGTTATCTTCACCAGATGCCTTCACCTTCCATCCAAAAATACGTGTTGCTTGTGGTCATTTTTACAAACCTTTTTCTATCTCTAGCAATGCACTGTGGTGCTCCACTATCAACAACCCACAAATCATGGTTTACAGGTGCATTGCTAGACATAGCCAAAGTAGACATAAGTAAGTTGACATTAGCATTTTTTTTAGATCTTCCAGCATTCTATTGTTTTGTCTTTTTAGAGAATCTAGCTATATGTCCCTTAGCCCCACAAGAAAAACATTTTCGAACAGTATAGGCAGTAGAAGGTGACTCCTCGTGTTGTGGTGGTTTCTCTCTCAGTTGTTCCCTTTCCATCCTCCTTCTTGACTCTTCCAACAGTTGTGCGGTAATGTCAGTCAATATTAGTTCATTTTGGGGTAGGACTTTAAGAGAAAATGCAAAAACATCATAATTCTCATCCAGTGAGGGAAGTATGATATAAACTTGATGTAGTTCAGAAAATAATTTCTGGAAAACCCCAAGGTGGCGCAGTGGTTAAATGCAGCACTGCAGGCTACTGCTAGATCAGCAGGTCAGCGGTTCAAATCTCACCGGCTCAGGGTTGACTCAGCCTTCCATCCTTCCGAGGTGGGTAAAATGAGGACCCAGATTGTTGGGGGCAATATGCTGACTCTCTGTAAACCGCTTAGAGAGGCCTGAAAGGCCTATGAAGCGGTATATAAGTCTACTGCTATTGCTATTGCTATTGCTATTGCTTTCATAAAGTTTAAATGAGCTAACATATCTCTCCACCTTTCAGAAGACGTGCCCTAAACAGTTTGCGTGTAAGATGTATATGTGCACCTACAGTGTCACGTACATAAATCCTCTTCAAATTCCCCCAAAATCTTGCAGCAGAATTTTCTCCATGAATATGTACTAATTGTTGGTCATTCAGTGTTAGACCAATAATACACAATGCCTGTTTGTTGCATCACTGAAAATCTGCTATCTTTTTAGCATCATCATCGTTATCTGGATTCCAAGCAGTTACATCTGGTGGATTCTGTACAGCATCCCATAAACCTTCCCTATGCAGGAGTAGACTGCACTTCATAGACCAGGAAACATAATTTGTCCCATCCAACCAGGTTATCATTGATAGACTTATTGATGGGTCGCTCGCCATCTTCTTCAGGATAGTAACAATCACTAACTAAACAGCTGTCTGTATGAGGTATTGCGTATCAACATCAACTCTCTTTTAGCTACGTCTGGTATAACCTGGGCCCATAACCAGTGTTAGGCAAGCTCCTCGTTGGGAGAGCAAGTGCGTTCAGAGAAGCGTTGTGAGATTGGTGTTGAAGAACACACAAACGAGCATACAGAGACACTGCAGTTTAAATAGGTTTTTACTTTCGTGGAACTAGAGGTATCAGAGTCCATCAAACAGTCCAAGTCATACACGGTTAAGACAGTCAGCCATCAATGTCTTTCAGTTAAGGGATAATGCAAATAACATAGTCCATAATCATACAAACAGTCCAGTACACGAAGTTTGCTAGCAGTTGCAAAACTTACAATAGCTCACGCTGATCACAATATGGCACTTCTAACAGCCAGCTTCCAAAAGCCTCAGATCAGATCAGATCAGCATCTAACAGTGATTCTGGTTCCATCTTATGGCCGATTGAGAAAACAGCAACCAATCACATTTTACAGCATGATTTAAAGAAACAGGTACAGCATTG
Source organism: Thamnophis sirtalis (assembly GCF_051295495.1). Classification (NCBI taxonomy): domain Eukaryota; kingdom Metazoa; phylum Chordata; class Lepidosauria; order Squamata; family Natricidae; genus Thamnophis; species Thamnophis sirtalis. Next base: position 31,482,074 of record NW_028261388.1, on the reverse strand, counting down.
TTACATGATTTATATATTGCCAACCCAACTGTTAGATTATATTCCTAACATCTGGCATCCATTACTACTGTGAAATTGAAATTTCCACCATGTCCACATCCCTTTTATTTGCAAAGTTCTGGCTGTTGTGGCATCTCCATTGTCATGTGATCATGATTTCCTATGTTCCTTGCCAGCTTCCCACAAGCAAAATCAATGGGGATGCTGGCAGATAGTTGGAAGTTGCTCACAATCCTGGTGCACTACACCGCAACAGTTTTTGAATCAAAGTATCTCAAATTTGCTAAGTTAAAGAATGCATAAAAATCTGGAACGTCTGACTCTAGTAGCATTGAAATTTCAAACAGTCAGAACAAATAACACAAGACAAGGAGAGACAGAGGAGAAACATCATGTCTCCAGAAAGATAACAGAAGGAGAAGAGAAGAAGAGACAAAGGAGCAGAGAAATGCATGTCTCCAAGATCAGACACAAAGAACAAAAGCAAAAGAGATGAAGAAGAAGAGAATAAAGGGTTGCATGTCCCCAGAATTACAACAAAAGGCACAGAATAAGGAGAGATGAAGAAGCAGAGGAGGAAAGGGAAGATCAACCCAAGAATATGTGGCAGCCCACATATGGTCAGCCCAAGGAGTCATAGGTTATCTAGTAATGTACAGATCTCTGACATAAAAAGTAAAATCTACACAAATGTCAGGAAGATCAAGGTCAGTTATTTAAGTGAGTGAACTGAATGATCAGGGTATATAGTTGGATAATGTTGATATTAAGGCCAATGGAGTGTAAACAGGCTGCCTCTTGTATTGCATGACATTTAAATTCCTCAAAAATGATCTATGAGAATTCCTATAGGCTGTTAAAAAAAACCTATTATACCTACAGCAAATGAGAAGTCAATTCATAAAGAATGCCTTTAGAAAATCAGGTGTTTGTAAGTCAGTTACCTTATGACTTTGCATGACTTTTCATAAACATATCTAATAAAAAAGGAAACAATCTTTTGGGAGATGTGAGGCCTCATATAATTTGGAGGTGGGGAGATGGATGAGGGACTCAGGGTCTCAGCTGGGACTTGGGAGGCGGAGAATAGATGAGGATGTGGCCAGTAAGAGTGGTATTTACTGGTTCTCCAAACTACTCAAAATTTCCGCTACCACTTCTCCAGAACTGGTCAGAACCTGCTGAATACCAAGTTCTGACCAGTTCTGATCTTAAGGCGTTAGGAGTGCCCCCCCCCAATTAAGGGGTTAAAAGCGAAGGTTCTTGTTTGGTTTAGAAAATGCATGTTTTAGGCTATCCTTTCATGTTACACAAAGAAAGCTGATTTAATAACTGCCTTGAATGTGGTCTATATATTTTAGAGTAGAGAAAACTGACCTTTATATTTTCATTAACAATTAAATATAAGCAGTAAAATTCATTAGTTGGGCTCAAGAGAGAACCCTTGAGCATATTACAAAACACGGCCAAAGCATGCAACATGTTCACAATGGCAAGTTCCCAGGACAGGAACCACCAAGGCTGTATTTTCAACTGCCGCATCTCTATGTCAGAGCAAGTGCTGAGTGAGCCCATTAATCATAGAAGCCAGAGTCATGGCATGATATTTCCTTTTGGCAAAAGAGAAATCACTTCATGTGAAATAACAGTTTCTCACATGAGTGTTTGCATTTCAAATCAAGGAATAAGAGACAAAGGCTAACTGGAGTCCTCAGATCCAGGACCTAGGCTTCCTGATACCGTAAAAAGCACACGCTTAGTCTCAAAAACCCTCTTTTTATTTCAAAGGCTGTGAATTATGTTCAATCGCTTTCATGCGCGCGACACTGGGGTGGTCTGCATGGAAACAGTCAAGGTCCTGGGAGCGGAGGGAGGGGGGAATGACCATCCAGTTGCCCCACAGGCAACCGCAGTGGAGTGACAGCTCCAGCTGACAAGTCTTAAAAGGGAGGAACTCCGGAGAGATGACCCTGTACGCCAGCCCCTCAGGATCCATGCCATGACTTGAGATAGGACAGGGTCAGCTTTGGAATGGGTGGCCACGTCAGTGGCTGAAAGTGGAAGGTCCAACTCAGCAATGGAGAGGACCGAGAGGCAAGGGACTGGCAGAGAGTCAGCACAGGGCAGGGGGCAGCGGCTGAGGGCATCAGCATGTCCCAGCTGCTTGCCAGGACGGTATCTTAGTGTGTATGAGTACGCTGCGAGAAACTCCGTCCAGCGGGTCATCCTGGGGGACAGGATGGGAGGGGTCGGCCTATCACCGGCCAAAAGCCCAAGGAGCGGCTTGTGGTCGGTGTAGAGTGTAAAGTGCCGACCATACAAGTAATCATGGAACTTTTTAATCCCAGACACCGCAGCCAGAGCCTCCTTGTCAATCTGGCTGTAATTCCACTCGGCGGAGGAAAGTGTCCGGGAATAAAAAGCAATGGGAGCCTCCAAGCCATTGGGAAGACATGGCTCAGGACCACCCCCAAACCCACAGGGGAGGCGTCACAAGCTAACATCAGAGGCAGCTAGTCGCTGTATTGCACTAAGACTCCTCAGACGTCAGCATGGCTTTGACAGCCGCGAACGCATGTGCCTTGCAGCTGCCCCACTGAGGCCAAGGTGGCGCAGTGGTTAAATGCAGCACTGCAGGCTACTGCTAGATCAGCAGGTCAGCGGTTCAAATCTCACCGGCTCAGGGTTGACTCAGCCTTCCATCCTTCCGAGGTGGGTAAAATGAGGACCCAGATTGTTGGGGGCAATATGCTGACTCTCTGTAAACCGCTTAGAGAGGCCTGAAAGGCCTATGAAGCGGTATATAAGTCTACTGCTAAGTCTACTGCTATTGAAGCAGTTGTCACAGTGGGGCTGCTGGCTTCTTGGTGGTGCAGGTGGACCGTAGGCCTGTAGAAGAGGTTCGGCCTGCGAGGGAGGCGGCAGGGAAGCCCGGCAGACTTGTGCCAGGTGCCCTTTCTTGCTGCAGCGGGGCAAGATACCCTGGCATGATTGCCTTCACAACCAAGGCAGGCAGCAGCTGCCACAGCGGCTCAAACTTGAGGAGGTTGTTGTCACCGGGGAACGGCTCTGAGGCGGTCGACCTGGTCCTCGTCATCTGGGTCCAGCAACGGGGCCAGCTCGTCGATCAGGCAGGCTCTCGGGGATGGCAATGGAGGCATGTATTTGGCCATCTCGACAGTCGACTTTTCCGAGAGTTCCGCAGCCCTAGCTTCATAGACAGCCTGAGGCAGGGTAATGTCCGCCTTGGCTAGCAATTCCCGCTTGAGGCGAATGTCCTTTACCCTGCACACAAACTGCTCCACCAAGCTGTCCTCCAGATCAAGGAATTCGCACTGGATGGCGGCAACTTGGAGCGATTGGAGGAATTGGCTGATAGACTCGGATTCCTTCTGCATACACTGGCGGAAGGCGTAGTGGCATGTAATCTTTGAGGGAGCCGGGGCATAATGATTTTTTAGCCCGTCCATAAGTTCGTCCCAGCTCAGCTCATAAACCGGCCTCGGGGCCGTGAAGGAACGGGCTGTCCCGAACATTTCTGAAATTACAGCAGATTTCTGGAATGTGCTTCTTGCTAGGGAGAAGAATAACCTTTTTGTTGATGTTTTAAAAATGAATTTTGAAAACATGCACCTAAATTCCTTAATTCCATATATTTCCTAATTTTCCTGTTTGGGGGCTGTTTTACAATCTGTAAATGTTTATAAATCAGTTATATACTTTAAAAAAATATTCCAAAACTTTCACCGTATAATTGGGAGGGGCGAAATCTTGGCAATTTCAGAAATAGCACTGGAGCTCCTACTGTTTTGTAAGCACATTGGATTTTTAAAAGTTAATGGAACATAACCATAACTCTCCATTCAAATCATACATTTAAGAAGTAAGTGCAACTCCCTCTACTGTCACCAGTGATATTTTTCAGGGATGAATAAATGCTAACCTGATAGGTCTATTGATTGGCAACCATAAGAGACAGAGCATTTTCTATAGCATCTAATTTTCTAACAAAATTAACCATCAAAGTATGTCTATCTGGCCTCATCCATAGTTATTTCTAAAAAAAGCCTTGACTGCCTGAATTTTCAGATTGTTTTTTTAAATTGATGGGCCAGATTTATTTTGTAGATTTCAGTACTCACTATTGCTATTAATTTAAATATTGTATGCAGTTACCTTTAGTTACTTGCATGCTTGCGCACGACACTGAAATGAAGGTGACATGAAATATTGTATAGATATACTTTAAATGGTAAATAAATAAGAGGGCTTTCTACTTCTTTTGCAAGTTTATTGATTTTTTTTTTTTAAATCACTCTTAGTTGGGCAAAGTAGATCCCAGTTATGTAAGCCTATCCCTTCTTTGAAACTAAAAGTCTAAAAGGCAATTTTTCCTTTCCTCTCCTCAATGCAAATAATAATTGAGAGACCGCCTCCTGCCAATTACCTCCTCGCGACCTATTAGATCGCACAGATTAGGCCTCCTCCGAGTTCCATCCGCCAGTCAGTGCCGACTGGCAACTACGCAGAGGAGAGCCTTTTCAGTGGTAGCTCCGACCCTTTGGAACGATCTCCCCATGGAGATTCGTACCCTCACCACCGTCCAGACCTTCCGCACAGCCCTTAAGACCTGGCTATCCCGTCAGGCCTGGGGTTAAAGATTGCAATCCGCCCCCGCCCGAATGATGAATGATGTGTTCTATTTTTAATTATGTAGTGTTTTATGTCTCACTGTCTTGTATTCCCCTCCCTATGAACTGTAAGCCGCCCTGAGTCCCCTCAGGGAAAAGGGCAGCCTATAAATAATAATAAACCAAACCAAACCAAACCAAACCAATTGTAAAATAAATGATAATCTAAAGAGAAAACAGTACCATATTGTGTGTTGTATTTATCTATTTGTCCTTTTCTTCATGAGTTCACATGTTAAATCTGACAACGGCATCACTCAAAATAATTATAGGACTTATCAGTGTTTTCTTTCTATAGTCAATGAATAAAATAAAAGAATTAATTCCACCAAACACCAAAAACATTCCTGAATGTCTTTTATATATGCAGTATGCTATTATATAATAATAAAAATAACAAGAAAGGCTTTTGGTTACTCTCTCAGGGTTATTCTTTAAAGTGATGAAGTTCAAGAATTCATTGCTACTTGAAGTTGAGATAGTCTACTTTATTACTGCCATCCCAAAACTCATTTATGATCTTATTGAGTGTCAGAAGACAGCAAGTTTTGCTAAGATTCATAATGTAAATGCCTTTAACTTACACTATTCTCAGAGTACATAAACAAAAATCAATGTACTCCCTTAAAAATGTTTAGGCACATGTTCTCCCTTTTTCAAATTATGACTCCTGAGCTTAAATCCAGATAACCCTGAAGTCAGCATTGTTAGGGGATTATTAGAACACTGTATTAATGATCTTTCCTTTTTTAGGTTACCACATTGTCCCAGATATTTTTTTGCCTCATGGATACCATCAAATTTCTTTGTTGCCTAGTGTCTTCTTCCAGGGATGGGTTGCTGCCGGTTTTACTACCAGTTTGCAACCCACGTGTAACATGCGCACCCGACGCACACTGGGTGTGCATGCACTCTTCAATGTAAATTGTTCTGCGTGCACGTGCAGAACAATTGACAATGAATTGTGTACATGCAGTCACTGAAATCCAAAATGGTGGCAGCCTTCTTAGCATAGGTTCTTTGTACTTCCCAGAGTCATAGCCATCTTTTGAACCCCAAACTTAAATCTGTCACCACTTCTCAACTTACCCTCACTTTTGACCAATCTTGTGAATTATTTTTTCATGTAGCAGAGCACAACTATTGTTAACTCTTCCCTCAAGAACAAGGTCATTCAGCTTAATTTCTCCTTAAACTTTCATTAATATAAATGAGTAATAAAAATGCAATCTGGCAGCAGAGGAATATATATTGACATATGAAAAATATACAGTAACATTGTTTTTTTAATTACAGTAAGGGATGCAAAGTAAAGCATGAAGAAAGAAAGCAAAAGCAAAAATATAGTAAATGTAGTAAATACAACATTTTTCCAATACAATAAATACAACCTCAATTTAATTGTAGCTAGAAATCAGGAGAAGTCTAGTAGCAATCTTTCACATGAACAAACTTGATAAAATGTCTATATAAATATAAATTTGTATAAGTTGCAGCTCAATTGATCAGATGTATAAGAAGTATGTAACTTGGGATGTAATATTTAATTTGGAATGGAGGAGAGAGAAGGAAAGCAGGTTGGATACACAGATGCATATTACATTGCGCCTCTTACATAAAAACCTTCTACATTAAAAAATGTGTTTGTTGAGACTGGAAGATGTTAAACTTAAGTGTCTGCATTAGAGAAGCTTCTGGCATAGGAAACTCCTGGACACCTTTGCTGTGCCACCTGAGTTGGGAGCATCTCTCCTAGGATTTCCTCCGAGGCTTCTTCCAGAGTAGATCACTTACCCATTTTGACATGGATTCAACTTCTCCATATAATAGAAGTTACTTCACATTGCAAATATAACCAATAATAAAGATAATATGGTACAGAGAGTTGCAAGTTTCCAGATGGTCTGGAAAATGCTTAACTATAGTTTAAAATTAACAGAATTAATTTAATTTTTATGTTTTTTCTCTCTCTTCCTGCAAAACTCCAATACAAATCCATTCTATACTCCTTTTGTATGCCACAAGGAGCACTTTGAAAAGTATTGCTTTGATTTATGATTCATCAGTTTTCATATTGCCTGAATTTAAATAAATTTTGAGAATTTTTCAACCACTCTCTGGGAAATTCACATGTAGGCAAAAGCCCTTCTGAAAGCAAAGTTCCTCTGAAACTGTTATCTAAAAAACTGCTAAATTCATCAGATAACTTTTTTTTCAAAAGCCTTAGAAGAGATGTCCTTCAAGAATTTAACTACTTTCCTTTTAAACCAACTCAAAATGATGGTAACATGATAATGAATCTTGTCAGCAATGAGCCACGTTGTTCTCTGTGAAGGTTCACACAGGTTAATTTTGTGTGAAGGGTTTTAGGGGAGTGTCAGCTTTAAATCTCTTCCCAGTTAGCTTCATTCATCAGCCTTGGAACAAATAATCTGAGAAAGGGAGACGTCTCCCTAATTTCTCCATGCCTGGCATAATTCTATTACCTTCTTGGTCTCCTTTTTCCAAACTTTTGGAAAATGTTTGACCTTATCTGACAGGGAATATGTTTGAGTCCTTTTATCATTTTAGCTTTCTTTGATTGTATTTCATTGAACCAACCATACTGGCTTGGTTCTCAGTCATCTGAGCTGTGAATCATGGTCCACAAATCACAGCAGTAAGGGACTATACATTATACTAAGCCATTATAATTTAGTGTTACATGAGAATACCTCCAGTACTGTGTCTGGTAAATCAGAGGCTGTAATGAAGGTTTGCTGACCTGTTTTGAGCATCCTTAAATATTTTCCAGTGATAAGTGCACTTAAACTCAAAGAATGGAGTCTTGATATCATTGGAACTATACAGTGTCCTCATTTCAAAACAAAAACTGAACCCAATTCTGATAATACCCTGGAGAATCTGAACCAAAGCAGGGTCCTGTTATTCCCTGGCATTCATGCATTTTCCATTGCCATGTCCTGAAGACAGCAGCATCTGCTTGTCCTAGTGGCCTCTGGCTACTGTCTGCCTACTCACCAAAAATGAACAGCAGCTCCTCCCTCCTGACCATAAAAGTCAACGGCATGCTACCGGCAGCTGATCAGAGCACTTTCTTCCTTTTCTACTGATCTCTTCTCTCTCTGGATCTTGCATGCTCAAGGTAAGAAATCTCTGGATATCTCTCTCTCTCTCTCTCTCTCAGTTACTCTCTCAAATCTTTCAATTACATGCCAAGAGAGCCCAAGCAGCCGTCCTTATCTGCTGCTATATTTTGAGGTACTGTTCAGTTGATGGGTCTTTTTCAATAGCAAGTAGCAGGCTGTTGTTTTAACAATGAAAGAGGATTGCTTAATTTACTGGAAAATATGTAACATCTGTGGCTACAAAAAGCTGTTTTTCCTTTCAGTAGTAAGGGGAAAAAAGGAGAGGGGGGGGGGAATCCTGAAATTGTTATTTAACCTTTTCAATGTTGCTTATAGTTTAATAAGAGCAAGAGTACACCCAGTAAAAGTCACAAAACGTGTGTACCCTAAAGGACATTAATATTTTCCCCTTTTACAGCAGAAAGGGCTTTACTGTTTGTTTCCTGAAATGTTCATTATAAGTTTGAAAAAGAACAACTTTCTGCATTTTATTGCTTTGCAAGACACGATTGTTCTGAGGTTTCACCTAAAGTACCCTAATTAGTTAGAGGTTTTACAGTGGGATAAAGTTTGTTGAACTGAACACCTTGAGCCTGTGTTCAAACAGCCGTTTATGACTTTTGAAAAACAAGAATGTTATACATGTTACCCCTTTGATCTTATCCCTTTTATAATATTCCAGAATTCGGTGCTAATCAGAAGACTGTTATGTTTATAAATTGCAGACTCAATATTAAGAGTGCTGTCATAAAATCAGAGATATTAAAAGGAAAAGATATTTAAAACAGTTTTTAGAATACACAACTCTGCCTTCTGTTTACCAGAATATATTGTTTTTATGTCAGTGCACTCAATCAATTTGTCCCATGGCATTTAACCACAAAGTCCATTTTTAAAAGGAATGCAAATCCTAATCCAGGAATGCCTGCAGAAAGTTCTGAGATGCAAGCAGTCGGGAATTAGTGCAGTACAAAAAGTCACTGCTAATTGTGGTCCTGCATAGCTTTACACTGCCTAAGACACATTTGTGCCATTCATTTCTTTGAAATGTTTTGTTCTTAATAATGAATATTGCATGTTTAATAATAGTTATTAACATAAACATTGCATTTATACACATTGCATATTAATATTTGATTTGTTTAAATACAAAAACATTACCTTAAAATTAAGTTTGAGTTGTCCAAATATTACTATTACTTTAGCCAGTTTTCAATAGTGTAAACATTTAATAAGTATCTAAAACTACATCTCAATAGTAATAGCAAGGGGAAAAAATATAACCGGAAGTTACATAAATGTTTGATGTGTCTGAAATTGCTATTAAAGTAGAGAACATTTTGCTAAGCCTTGTAATTTTTTAAGAAACTTGGATGGAGAAAAATCGGATTCGTTTGTTGAAAAACAAATGCTGCATGTAATTTTTGGATCAAGAAAACCTTGTATGTTTTGCACTCAACCAGTATTTCCTTTGCAAATATCATTTATCAAATTATAGTTATTAATACCACCCACTCACCCATCTACCATAGTTAAGTCCTTGTAATTTAAGGAATGCACTGTCTGAAGAGTTCAGATTAAAATAAGATTCTACTGTGAAATTCCACTTAATGTGCAAGTTCTTTTTAACCAAATACTTTTGAACATTTGTCAACCATTACTTCAGAAGAAACTGTTCTCAAAATGTACTTAAAACAGAATAACTGTGTGTATCAAAAATGAAAGTTAAATACATTTAGAATGTAAACACTAATAATAATTTCAGCATTTCAACTTAGTATTAATTTTCCTGCAGATTAATCTTCTTTCCTAATGAAATAGATCACAAATTCAGTCAAATATTTTATAATACTAGTCAAGTAAAAGTAAAACAGAGTTTTTATTATTTATCTACAATAAATAGTAATCAATCAAACATGCAAAGACTACAGCTTTTGTAGCATCCAGCTACAACAAAAACAAAGAGCATAAGTGTGTATAGTGTTAGTAATTTCTAAGAATAAAAGTTAAATTTTGGCTTTATAGAAAATTCTACCACTTCTACAAGCCAAGACTTTTAGCTTTTTCTGTAGATGCTGCTATCTTTCTCCCCTCCTATATATTGCATTTTTTCTTCTCTGGAGGCACTTTGATTTGGAAGATGATGGAATTGGTAGATGGAATGGATCAAAGATGAGCACTTCAGTTGTTCAAGAGGAAGGATATGTCCTTATTCTATTGTATTATGCTTCTATATACTATAAACCAAATATCAAAGTGTCTCATATTTAAGACATCACCTTAAAGCAATCTCTGTTCAAACCCTTTTTTTAAATCTTTCATGTTCTCTAGATATCATAATAGGATACATTTGATAGTTCTCAAAAAGTTTTGTAAGAATTGAGTCAAGAAAAGTTAGTATTTTATTTTATTTCATTGTGCCATATGAATTGTTAGCTGAAAGTGGAAGGATGATGCCACAACCCAATTAATAGCAAAATTGCAGATCTCCTATTTGTTATGCGCCCTCTTGTGTTCTAGTATAAGATTCTGAACACCAGAATATGACTGCTACTGACAGGTGGAAAGTCAAGTATCTGAAAAGTAATAAAGAAAGTGTGCAATAATTTTCAAAAGAACATGGTCATTACTTTTGTTCAGTAGTTATTCCAATCTTTGGTTCATGTTACTATAATTAATTGGTATAAGCAAAAAAAATCCTTTCAACTTCATTGAGAAAAATGATTTGGCTTGTCCATGGCTTCATTTATATATGCCAAGATCTAAACTATGGTTTTGGAAAACATTGTGTGATGGGCCCATTGGCTTTTAGAATAGCTTCAAGGGGATCAGATGTTTTTATGACTGTAATTTATTTTTATTCAAAACTAGAAAAAGATTCTGAATCTACAGTATGTGTTTGGAAGCAAGCCAACTTCAAATTGGTGTATGAAGCTGGCTTGTTTTCTTAAATCATAATTAAGGTTAGAGTTCATCTGAAGGTTCAGATTAAATGATAAATTATGGCTGGTTAGCAGATTTAAATGCTTCTGTAGCTCCTTGCAGCAACAGCATATAAGAAAGTATATTTGACTTGAGCATAGAATTCTAAATCATTACACTGTACTGAAACAAAATGCATATCTAGATATGAATGTATTATGATCATATTTTTCATCAGTGGAGAAATAAATGAGTAAGATTTGGGAAGGAGAGGAGTCTGAATGTTTGTAGTAAGGATTATTCCCCCAGGTAAGATGGATGATTTATTGCTTTTAGTAATGTTTGCTTTCTTAAATTAATTTCTTCTTCTTTGGTGATATTTGTCTAGAAGAATTATCTGATTGTGGCTTTCCTTTTTTAACCTGATAGTTGCGCAATGAAAGGCTTTAGAGTGAAAATAAAGTTAACTTGCCAATAGGTCCTTCTTATTTAGGTAATTAGACGTTTAATAGGGACGATCAAAATCTTTTCTGCCAAAATGCTAATGTTGCAGCAACAATTCCATCTCAGCAATTTATGTTTCTTACCCAAGCCAGCACTTTGCTCAAGCTCATAACTCACCCTTATAATGCTTTTATAGATCAATTGACTACAGTACATGTATGCTTTTTAAATCAACTGATTCTTTGGCTTTAGCACATGATAGTCTTCCGTGCCATCTATTCACATGGCTTCATCAATCTTATAGTAAGGTTTATATTTCAGTGAAAATTAGAACTGGATTCTTCCCAGTCCCAATATTGTAACTCTTAGATTGTACTTGACTAAAGAATTGGACTATTAATATTTCTCAATTACAACTGTGCAATGTTGTACAATACTCAATTTAAAGTAATTCATTAAATGATGTTGCTTAACTATTATAAGTGCTTATTAATATTAACTTCCTGGAAGTATTAGGTGGAGAAAAGAATGTTGCTGAACACTGCCTAAAATTCTGTTCACCAGCTGAAGAAATGTAACACTTTGGGTGTGTACAACATAACTATTCTTTGTTAAAAACCTATTCCCATATTTATACATATGTATGAATTTTGCCAGATCTGATACCCTCTATATAATTTTGGACTCCAATTCCCAGAATTCTTAGCCATTCTTTTGAAGGGTAATCCCAAGACATCTGGAGGACAGTTTATATATCACCAGTGATTTACAATTTTTTAAAGGTTAGGAAAACATTTTAAATGCTACTTCCCACTGATTTTTCAGTAGTAAATTAAACTAAAAAGAAAAAAGGCAAATGTTATCCAATGCTTCAGAAATCTCAATCATAGGCATTTTAGTGACAGTGTTGCATTATCTCACTACAGCTAATAATAGTAAAGAATGTGGTGCCCAGTGTGACATTCATTTTTTTATAACTTGAAAAGCCCTTGTTATATTTAAATCCTTGACAACTTTATAATTGTTCCAGCTGTACAATTTCTGTGATACTAGTGAAATTTTTCATGCTGCAAAAAAAAAAAAATCCACTTAGAAATTCAATAAATTTCCAGAATCTGAGACTATTGGTTTGACTCTGGATTTGGAGATCGATTGGGTCTACGGCAGAATTAAAACATAATGCAAAGTTATAATGAGTTTTAAGGATATGAAAATTTATTCCATGAAAGAATACTTTTGTTTTTGGTAGGATTTTTTTTTCAAAGATGCCATAATTTGGAGCCATGATTTGTTGATTTTAAGCCTGACTTGGGATCTCATTTATCTATAGGCTAGTCCAAGTTTTATGCTTTCTCCATTATTTTCAATACTGGCAAATGAAATGGAAAAAACAAACTAGGAATTGGCTAAATAAGTCATGATTACGTTGCTTCTCTGCAAGATTGACTGACTTTTTCTTTTCTGGCAGATATTACCTATGAAAGCAGCATGTATGTGTTTTAACTTAACAGAGAACCACTCCATAATATTAGTAAACAGTCATTTTCATGACAGTTGGAATCACTTTAGACTTTAATCTTTAATATATATTGCAGTGCTTTGACATCTCCAACCCATTCATCAAAAACATTTTCAGTGACCTTGTCTGACACATGTGTAGGACGTTCTTCACATGTTTGTGTCTGTGAAATACAATATTGTATACCACTGCCACTTACCTATACCTGTAAGAGGAAGGCAAAAGTGATAATACTGGTGTACAGGCTAGTTGAAGTTGCCCTGATTCATCATAATTAAATCTCCAGAAGAACAAAATAGGCATTGTAGCTTCATAATAGCTTCATTCCTTCATTGTTGTTGTTGTTGTTAAGTTCCCTAGAAGAACCAGGCGGGAGGCATCTGAGGTAACTTAACTCAACCAACTTTTATTCACAGGCATTCGCAAACAAGAATAGTAGACCGGCACCCCCTCCCTGTCTGACAGCTATTTATACGGAGCTGTCAGACAGGGAAACCAATAGCCACACGTTTTACAGCCCGGCAACTGCAGGTCGCGCCTGATTGGCTCCGGCACGCCTGGCTGTTGCCGAGCTGTCATTCGTAAGTCCGAGGACTTAACACCTGTTGTTGTTGTTGTTGTTGTTGTTGTTGTTGTTGTTGTTTCCGAATCCGTGTCCGACCCATTATGACCCCATGGGTCCTCCAGGCTTTCCTGTCCTCTACTATCTTCTGGAGTCCATTTAAACTCACACCTACTGCTTAGGTGACTCCATCCAGCCACTTTGTTCTCTGTCGCCTCCTTCTTCTTTTGCCTTCAATGTTTCCCAGCATTAGTCTCTTATCCAGTGAGTCCTTCTTCTCCTTAACAGATGATAAACCTCCTAAATATTATGGCAGCAAGTTCAATAAGGTAGGAAAAAGAAGATGAATGAATTACAACCCAAACCCTGAAGCACAAAGGGCATGAAACAAGAAGTAATCTTGTACATTCATATTCCTGCACTATGAATTTATTTTTCAATAGGATTTTCTTATTTTAGGGAAGGATAAATTTTGGTTCACTAGACAATATGTACATATTCTTGAAAAATAGCCTGGGACACCTCATCCTTCAACTTTTCAGAATCTTCTGAGATTCTGTATAAAATTTCATGAAGTTTCAAACAAAATAAGCTACAGTAGACGTCTTGAGATATTGTCATTTTTCATTATGTCTTAAAGACAATTAAGAGAAGTGCTTGAGGGAGTGACTGAGTGAGGGAATGACAGTGATTTTACACCCTAGGGGGAAATCTTGTTCTAATTATTTCCTGCATAAAAGCTTGTTTTTGCAAAAGCAGTATTTCATATTCTGCACACTGACAATCGGCAGTCAAAAGAAGACACTCCAGTCAGGAAATTAATGTCCCTAATTCATAGCTATGGATATAATCTGATAATACTTGATAGCAATAGCAATAGCAATAGCAGTAGACTTATATACCGCTTCATAGGCCTTTCAGGCCTCTCTAAGCGGTTTACAGAGAGTCAGCATATTGCCCCCAACAATCTGGGTCCTCATTTTACCCACCTCGGAAGGATGGAAGGCTGAGTCAACCCTGAGCCGGTGAGATTTGAACCGCTGACCTGCTGATCTAGCAGTAGCCTGCAGTGCTGCATTTAACCACTGCGCCACCTTGGCTCTTATAGTCTGAACATGTTTAAACTAAATATCTCCCACTGTATTGCATTAAATCATTCTACATTTGTTTTGTAAAATCATTTGTCCTTTATATATTACAAATACATTCTTGCCACCCATAAAGCTTACCTAAAAACTAATATGGAATATAAAGACAGAAATGTTCCACCCAAGAATAACTGCTAGTTATTTAGTTGTTTAATATTTATTTCAGATTATCTCTTTTTTATATAAATAATGCAAAGCAGTGAACATACCTAATATTTCTTCTTCTGTTTTCCAAACAACAACAACAACAACAGTTTGAGGAGGATTGGCTGAGAAGTCCAATGTGGTCCCAAAGTCATACAGCTGCTTTCATGCCTAGATTGGACTAGAACTCACAGTCTCCTGTTTTTTAGCCTGGTGCCTTAACCACTAGATCAAACTGAATAACTAGCTATCATATATTATATAACATAATAGTCTTACTGTTACACTTTTCTTGTAGATGTTTTCAGCAAGAGAGAGGGAGAACAGAAAAAAGGTAAGAAAGAGGAAAGACAAAATCTAGTCATCTGCCATTTGGTGATTTTTATTTTCATAACCCTTCTTTTCCACCCCAACTAGTAGTGGGAAAATTATAATCTGCCTCCAGATTTGATAATTATGATCTGTTGGCTAGTGTGAATGTGTTACATATTTTGCATCTGAAGGCCACTTTTGGCCACCTGTGATAATTTTGAATACCCAGCTTCATGTGACCAGGAACATAGCATCACAGGCACACAATCTTCCCAACCTGAATTTCCCTTTCAATTTATGGCACTGGATTAAGTAAAAAGTGTCAACAGGTATTGAAACATGGTTCATTTTCCTGCCTTTGAATTTTGCCATTGCTCAGCTTCAAGCCTCAGACCAGGAAACTGAAAATAGCTACTCCTTTTACAGTTTCTCGCAAACAGAGGGAGGAGGAGGGAGGGAGAGAGATATTAACAACTTCACTCTCCCCAATGTTATGCTACTGTACATGAACTTCTAATGACTATGCATCATGTAAGTGCATATTTAAATTTATATTTCAGTTGTCTGCAATGTGAACGGAATGCATAGTGACTAGAACACATGTACAATGTTTAGCTGGTTTTCTTTTACAAGTGAGTCCACAATGAAAATATATTGTATCTTAAAAGGAACAAAACCTCCTTGAATCAGAACTGAAATGATTTGCACATGATTCATTTGTACATGATTCATCTTCAAGGGCAAAGGTGATTTTGTTCACAAGATTGATGCATGGCCCTTTTTAAAAAGTAAATGCGCTATTATTAATCCTCATGGAAATAAAGGTCTATGTTTTTTTCTTGTTAAAATAACATTTTATAAATAGCTTTTTTTGCACAAGCTACATTGCATCAATTTGCTGTACTGCTCAGTTACTAGGATTAAAGGATAATTTTCTATTTGCTATGTCTGGGGTTAATGAATTCTTCATGTTAATTGGTTTTGAAACTAGTGCCTTTGTTTTCAAGACAATAATTAAAATTAACACATGTAGGATTTGATATCTCCTTTATAGTTAAAATCAAATACAGAAATGTACATACTTGAGTGAACTATCTATATTACACAATATCTCACAATATCATTTATTTGCAGGCTTATTACTTTCTTGATAATTGGAGTCTGCAAACTAGAAAGAGACATAGTGCAACCCGAAAAACTTTTGATGTAGAGCCTTTTATAGAGTAACTGCCAAATTGATGATTAAAGTAATTCAAAGGAAAATACAGAAAGACAAAGGATTTAATTTCAGCTAAAATTAAATCACATGTGGAGGCTATAATAACTCTGCATACTTTTTCAACTATGCCATTGAAAATCTACATGCAATTTTTTTGTCAACAATTAATAGAATAGAATAGAATGGAATAGAATAGAATAGAATAGAATAGAATAGAATAGAATAGAATAGAATAGAATAGAATTCTTTATTAGCCAAGTGTGATTGGACACACAAGGAATTTATCTTTGGTGCATCTGCTCTCAGTGTACATAAGAGAATAAAATACATTCATCAAGAATAAAACAAATACAATACTTAGTGATAGTCAAGGTTACTAATAAGCTATCAGATCATACTGGGAAACAAATTAAAACAATATAAATTGAAAGATACAAGCAACATGGTTATAATCGTAAGTGTGGAGAGATCGATACTAGGAAGGAAGAGAAGAATAATAGTAATACATTCTTAGTAAATTATTGACAGTGTTGTGGGAATTAATTGTTAAGCAGAGTGATGGCTTTCAGGGGGAAAAACTGTCCTTGTGTCTAGTTGTTCTGGTGTGCAGTGCTCTATAGCGTCGTTTTGAGGTAAAAGTTGAAACAATTTATATCCAGGATGTGAGGGGTCTGTAGATATTTTCACACACAGCTCGCAGCTTGTAGGTCCTCAGTGGAAGGCAGGTTGGTAGCAATTGTGAATTCCTGATATAGAAATATGAATACCTGCCTTTGATTTGCTTTGTACACAATTAAAATGACAACAGTGTAATCATAGACATAGACAATTCCATACATTTGTAAAAGTTAGTGCTCCGGAATTTGTTTCCCTTGGGCAATCTCTACTAAAATTCCAGATGACGTTTCTGGTGATGAGAGAAGAAAAGCAAGGTCTATGTAACCATTCCTTACCTGGCCACCAGAGAGGTCTATATTGGTGTCACATGTGCTTGAATAGATTTTAATTTTTAAGATAAATCTTAATTTTTAAGATAAATGTGTTAACGATTTATCCAGAATTAGAAGTCCATTTGTTTGTTTGTTTGTTTGTTTGTTCATTCATTTATTGGTTTTGTATGCCGCCCACTCCCGAAGGACTCCGGGCGGCTCACAATAAAACAGGGGGGGGGATAAATAAGACAGTACAAACAATATTAAAATACACAACAGTCACAATTGAAGCGGGGCTGGATGCTTCAACAGCCCCCAGCCTGCCGGAACAGCCAGGACTTAGTAGCTTTACGGAAGGCCAGGAGGGTAGCAAGGGTCCCGATCTCCACGGGGAGCTCGTTCCAGAGGGCCAGAGCAGCAACAGAGAAGGCTCTCCCCCAGGGGGTCGCCAGCCGACATTGGCTGGCATATGGAACCTGGAGAAGGCCGAGCCTGTGTGATTGAATCGGTCTTTGGGAGGTAATTGGTAGGAGGTGGTCTCTCAGGTACCCAGGTCCGATGCCATGCAAGGATTTATAAGTAATAACTAGCACCTTGAAGCGAGTCTGGAGACCAATGGGCAGCCAGTGCAGCTTGCGGAGGATAGGTGTAATGTGGGTGAACCTATGTACGCTCACGCGGCTGCATTCTGGACTAGCTAAAGTCTTTGAACACTTTTCAAGGGCAGCCCCATGTAGAGCGCATTACAGTAATCCAGTCTTGAGGTAACGAGGTCATGAGTGACTATCTGAAGTGCCTCCCGGTCCAGATAGGGTCGCAATTGGTGCACCAGGCGGACCTGGGCAAAGACTCCACTGGTCACAGCCGACAAATGGTGATCTAAAGTCAGCTGTGGGTCCAGGAGGACTCCCAAATTGTGAACCCTCTCTGAGGGGCATATAATTTCACCCCCCAGACTGAGAAATGGAGTAGCCAATCTTTGGGAGGGAACATCAATAGCCATTCAGTCTTGTCAGGATTGAGCGCAAGCTTGTTCATTCCCATCCAGACCCTAACAGCCTCCAGGCACTGGCACATCACTTCTACCGCTTCACTGAGTTGGCACGGGGCGGACAGATACAATTGTGTATCGTCCGCGTATTGGTGGTATTTAATCCTATGCTGCCGTATGATCTTACCCAGCGGCTTCATGTAGATGTTAAATAGGAGGGGGTACAGGACTGAGCCCTGCGGCACCCCATAATTGAGGGGCCTAGGGGTCAACCTCTGCCCTCCGACCAACACTGACTGCGACCTGTCTGAGAGGTAGGAGGAGAACCACCGAAGAATGGTGCCTCCCACTCCCACCTCTCGCAACCGCCGCAGAAGGATACCATGGTCGATGGTATCGAAGGCCGCTGAGAGGTCAAGGAACACTAGGATAGAGGACTGACCCATATCCCTGGCTCACCAGAGATCATAGATCAGCACGACCAAAGCAGTTTCCGTGCTGTAGCCAGGCCTGAAACCGGACTGAAAGGAATCCAGATAATCGGTCAACAGTTACTCTCATAACTAGAATTACTTTTGCAATATTTGTCTGCGTATGTGAGGTGGGGAGTAAAAACCAGTGATAGACATTAAAAGTCTCATATTTGTTCTATTATTTAAGCCTAGTTTGGGTGCCTTAGGTTGAATCAGATTTCCCTTCCCCTTGAAAGCTTTGATGATACATTGATAATGGTGTGCCTTGAAATAATTATTCTGAAGATATTCCTAAAGCATGTACTATTTTAAGCCAGGGAGTCAAAACATTTTTTGCAGCAAGTCAAAACAAAATATATTTAAAATAAACGTCTAAACAAAACAACACATTATATAAATGTTTGAAAATGTCATAATGGAATGTTTCATCTTTATTCTGAAATGTTAAGGTTTGATACTGAATTATTAGATTAATTCTTTTAAAATTCATTTAAAGGAATGAAAAATATTTTTTCTCATCTTCACATATAGGACAAGTGTTGGCCACAAAGCATTTAATTAATATATTAACAATGTCAATTCTTATAGCTGCCAATTCTTCAATAGAAGATGAGATCTTAGCTGGTATTCAAAACAATGGAAGTTAGTGAAAGCCAAAATACTGTCTGTCTGTCTCTATCTGTCTAGAATACTGATGGCTAACCTTTTTGTGGTCACATGCTGAAAGCAGCCTTCTGGAAGCAAAAACGTGTCACACACCACCATGCCCAGTTTTGGGCCTAGTAGGCTTTCCTGCAGCTTCTTAGGACCAAAAACAGGCTGCCACCCCATGCTCCCCCTCTCCCCTGTGCATGTGCATGTGACATCCCATCCCCCGCAATGTACACATGCATATGCCCTGCCCTCCGTGCATGTGCAGCAGAGACCTAAAAATCAGCTGACTAACGGGAGGTGCACACGTATGCTTTGTGGAGCTGAGCTGGGATGGCGGCTCATGTGCCTGCCTGCCTGCCTATCTGCCTGTCTGTCTGTCTACCTACCTACCCATCCACCCACCCACCCATCTATCATAAATATCTATGAAGATTTTAAAATAGGAAGATAAAAACTGATACAATTAAATTTAAAGAAATAAAAGGAAAAGAAAGAAATTAAAGATAAAGTACGTAGAAGTACAAAAAAAGGAAAACTAAAGGAAAAGAAAATTAAAAAAGAAAAAAGATACAAAGAAATCTTCTTTACAGCAGTTATAACTGTAATGATAAAATTAACTCTTACTCTATGGTTACAACATAACTCTCTTCTTTCTATAATCTGTCCTGTGTAATCATCAAACCATACACCATAAGTTAGTATTTTATCTGTTTTATGCAAAAAGCCCATTAAGGATTTCCAATTAGTAATAAATGTTGACATTTCAGACACATGTTTTTTCTGATTAAAAAAAAGTCATATTAGCATCATCTTTCCATCTTTGTACATACAATAATCTTGCTGGAGTTATCATATGCAAAAACTAAGTTCCATGACTTTTTTCCCAAACAGTTTATTCATCAATCCAAACTAAAAATTATGTTATATTAATCTTTAAAATTCTCTGAATCAGTGTGTGTATTTGAATCCAACATTTTGATGTTCCTTGCTCTCCTATATTTTGTGGTGGAATTCTGTTTTCCAAGCCCTGTTTAAGTTAATAAATCCTGAAATTTTAAATAGTTTAACTTTTGTGGTTTCCACCAAAGATCTGGGTGTATATTTTCAGCAAAAGAAGAACAATCTTATCCATCACTCCTTCCAAAGATCTGAACCAATGAAATGTTGGAATTTATTATCAAATTAGACTCTATCAAAATTAAATCATTAAACACACATACCCACCCACTCACAAAGAGATAAATGTTTTTAATATAATATTACATACTAGCTGAAGACTTTGGACATTTTTTTTTCATTTTTGTGCTTTTGTCTTAAATTTCATGAATGATTGCTTGATTCTAATGAGATCATTAATTTGGACATACTTGTGATGCTACTAGAATTCCTTGCTAGACAGCAGAACTCTAGGGCCGAATCATTGCTCTGAAAATTAATGTGGGAAAAATTGAAATAGAATGGTTAGGCCAGACGTAGATTAGTTTATCTAAAGTGAGTGACGTTGTTATGGTTTGGAGCTATAGCAATTTGACTGTCTTGATGGCATAGTATGAAGAATTCTTCAATCTCCTCCAAGATTCTTACTTCGGTGTCATGTCTTCCAGTCATGTCTCCTTTATTGTCTAAGTAGCCAACAGTTTGGAATCCTAATCAAGTAACCAGAAAGCTGTTGGATATTCAGTGTTTCTGTGACTGTTTTTACAAAATCTTGCCTGTAACAGTACAATCAAACAACTTCTCCTTTACAGAGGATTTCTGGAGTTCAGATGCCTTCAGCTCATTTGACAGGTCTTGCCTATCTTGTAACCAAATCAGACTTCTGTTAATACTATGATATACATAGTGTTGAGCCTGTTTGCCACCTCCAAAAATCCATTGTAAAATGATTTATTATATCAATTCCAATGAATTTATTTCTACTATGCCTCTTGTGTTTGTTAACATTCCAACCTATACGTGTAATGCTGTGGTGGGATTCAAAAATGTTTATAATCGGTTTTGTGGGTGTGGCTTGGTGGGCGTGGTGTGGCTTGATGGACATGATTTGGTGGGCGTGGCAGGGGAAGGATACTGTAAAATCTCCATTCCCTCCTCACTCCAGGGGAAGGTTATTACAAAATCCCCATTCTCTCCCGATCATCTGGGACTCAGGAGGTAGAGAATAGATGGGGATCGAGCCAGTCAGAAGTGGTATTTACTGGTTCTCCAAACTGCTCAAAATTTTCATTACTGGTTCTCCAGAACTGGTTAAAACCTGCTGAATAACACCTCTGATGTAATGTTTATGTTTCTGCATCATGTCTTCTACCTTGGATCTTATATTCTGATGCCTGACCAAGAAACAGCGAAGTTTAGTTTGATTGGGGAAAAGAGAGTTAAGATGGCTCCTCCTTCACAATTCTCAGAGTATATCTTTAGTGATGGAAATAGTTGCTTTGGTTTGGCAAGATTTTTGTTTACAGATAAGGAACAATAAAGCAAACTACATAGAAGTAACTCTATGTTCTTTCTTGGTTTTGGAGGCCTGATACTACATGGCAGAACTCAGAGCATTAACTATAACATTTGGAGAGACCCCAGGGATATTGTGCACATTACTATAAATTGCCAGTTTTCAAGCCACATGCCAAAGAGGTTGAACACAAAATGGAAAATTATAATTATTAAGAATAATTTATTAATGAAAATCCAGTACTTACAGGGAAGGGGAGACTTTTTCTGCAAGTCCTGCAGTGAACCAAAGCTGTAGGAAGGAGATTCTAAGCAACCAAAGGGATTGGTTTCATTGGGCGAGCTCCCACCCACCCACTTCCCACTCCCAAATGGATTAGTTTGAGCATCATCAAGGGAAATTCACATATTATTGTGGATTAGGTGTATAGTAGGATATTAGGCACCTAGTTAAGACAAAATAAGTTAATAATTATTTAACTGGGGTTAGAGCAGGAAGTTTGTTATCTCACAATTTACAAGTTTAATTTATAAGAATAAATTGGAGAACAAACTTGTCCAAGCAGCCTCTCTTTGGCATGTTAATTTAAAGACCTGGGTTAATCTGGTTAACCAGTTATTAGTGGTTAATCACAGGATAACTGTAATAAGTAGTGTTCATTCACCAAATTCAAATTCCATCTAGTATTTCTATGTTACTGAATTCCTTTCTTTTTCTTCCTATTTCTCAATGCCATAATGGAATCTCTTTGATTTTACTGAATTGCTTAAAAAAATATTTACAATTTTTTATTATTAAAAATAATAACATTTGCTAGTTTTAGCTCAGATTTTTTATTGATTAGTTTTTATTGATTAAATTTAAGATGAGATACTTTGGTGGTTACTCCATCGGTTATCTCAGTCTAAATGTTTTCATATTCTACTGAAACAAAAAACCTCTGTTTCATTGCCACAAATTTGATTCAAAACTTTTGTTCTTCTGTTCTCATAATCTTGAATTTATGTCAGCACTCAAGTTCCATGTGATGTTATGTTCAGACAGAAGAACAGAAGCTGGCTTTTTGCCTCAGATGGAAAATAAGCAAAAGTATTAAGTGGTCGATGCTTTGCATGGAATTTGGGGGATGTCACTGAAATAAATAAGCCAATGATGATCTAAAACCTTACATGCCACAGAAGTCCTGGATAAATACTAGAAGTCGCTCTATCTCAATGTATGTAAAAGTGAATATCAAAAAAATGACAAGGCAATGAAAGCAGCTCATATTGCCAGTTCTTTCAATGAAAGGATGGGAAACATAAGGCCTTCCAGATGTTGTTTAACTGCTGTTCAGCATGCCTCAGTCAGCATGGCCAATGGGAAGATATGCTGGGAGCTATAGTTCAGCAACATCTGGAGAACCATCAAATCCCCACCCGTGCTTTGACTTCACTGCTTAGTGTGGTGGCATATCTTCACATATTGGCAAAATTAAGCTTATTTGTTTCCTAAATCTTCATCCATACTAGGGAATTTAAAGATTTTGGTATTAAATATCAATTTTCCAAGCTTTGCTTAGACAGCCACAGCCACAAATCTTTCAGTTCATTCACATTTAGTACTTATATGAGTTTCAAGTAGAATAATTTAATTGAAAATGTTATAGGTTGTTTCAGACGGGTTTTTGGCTACATTTCTTTCTACTCTACTTTAGAACAGTTAACAGTTAGCCAATCCCTTCCATTGGCATCCAACACTTATAAAACATATTTTTAAAAGAGGAAAGAAATAATTCATTGCTCATTTCCATTTGGCCAGGGGATAAAATGTATCATTGTAGCATTCTTGTTGTTTGTTGCAGAAAACGTTAATTTGAACTTTTAGGCATACATCTTTCACATTTTAGCTGTTCCAGAAATACTAATAGTTGTCAATGTTGGAAATAAAAGCTCACGCCATATTTTAACATAAGTTTTCCAAAGCAACTGGGGCCAAAACTGATTTTTTAACTTTTCATAAGTAATAAATTGTATCTGTAACTTCAAAAAGGCCATGGCTGTAATCACAAAAGAAATATTCGGAATATCAAAGAACTTTAAGTTCTTCATTAAATGTTCCAGCTTTATCCAGCCTTGCTGGAAAAAAAATATGCAACAAAATTTCTCACCCTTGAAGAAGGATCTGGATTTCCTGAGGACATAGAAGCCATGGTCAGAGAAGGTACGAATTTTCCCAGACCATTCCATGAGTAAACTTTGATCAAGACATATGACATGTTGCCAGCCATGCATTTCTGTACACAATGCCAACCTGAAGAAGGATTTTCCCCACTGCTCATGCTATCACATTAAACTATTGTGAGCAAGCTCATTATCTGTAAAAAAGAAAAAAAAATCAGCAGATGCATTTGGTAGGGATAGAAAATCTATATCTTCTAACCTCCCTTTTTGTAGCCGTCAAGCATTCTTTCCTGTTTCTATTTTCCTTGTGCCATGGGTAAAAAACAAATGGAAATTGTACAGTAGCCTTGGCTGTGTATGTGGTATATCCTCGCCCACTTTACAATCTGATCCCCTTAAAAACTGCATCTCTTTACTCACCAAAAGTTTAATGCAGAAGTATACAACACTGCTTTTTTTTTTCTCATGACAAGGATTGATTGAGTTTCTGATAGAATCAAAATGTGTGCTATACTCAAAATTATTTAGACTAGAATGGAAAGAAATATTTATATTGGATGGCTGAGAGCTCTAATTAGATTTAGGAAGGGAGTTCAAGAGGTAGTAATGCAAAATGAATAAGGCTATACTACACCAGGATTTTCTCTTTTTTATTTGTTTCACCATCCTACTAGAGGGGCAGTGGCTCAGTGGCCTTATGACATTGGAAACAGTCTCTGCTGGAACAGTTCAAATCCTAACACTGCATGGCAGGGTGAGGTCCTGCCACTCACCTCAGCTTCTGACCACTCGTAGTTCGAAAGCATGTTCTATGCAAATAGATGAATAGGAAAACTTTGGTGGGGAAGTGTGAGAAAAAGGATGAATTGGGTCATTTGGATATCGTCTAACTCTAAAACACCATTTTGAGTCCGAAACTTCATTTTGATTATACTACAAGCTTAGCATAAATTGCTTCCTTGCTTGGAAATTTACAAATTGGAACTAAAATGCAGAAGCTGATGGGCCGGGGTTACGATGACCTGGCTGAAAATATCCTAATGGCTTTTGGAAGTCCCCGGGACAAGTCCCCTATGTTCCAGAGATGTTTTGACGGAAGGTGGCCAGTATCATGCTATTGTTTAAGCCTTGAGAACGTACAAGATCGTAAGTTCTCTGGGGTGTCCTGGGGACATTCTGGAGGGGGCAGCTAACATTGCACATATTTACTGCTGGAAACTACCTAAATGTGTTCAAATGTATTTTGATACATAATATTTCCATGCCTGTCGCATGATACCTGCCAACATTGTTACTCAGCACGAACACGGATCACATGTAACACACACATGTATTTTTGTAATTGCTTGATGACGTATATTGAGATGTCACTTTGTGTATTTAAGAGTTACCTGTTCTATCTGTAACCATTCTCTTTTTGCCTAGAGAATCCTACATGCACATGCAGTTTATTTATAAGAAGCCTCTTATCAATAAATAAAGCCTTTTGTTGCTTTACATTTCTTTGTTTTGATTTTCTTTCACTTTATAAAATTATCGGGGATAATTTTTCTCACAGGAAGTAAGCTGTGGCTTCATGCGGTGCTAGAAACCTGCTGCCACTGAACCTTCCCAGTTACAATACCAATTTGTGATGTGGCTTTGGTGGAGGGAGAGGGCCTTGGATGCTGCTGTTGGAAAGGTTCCTCGTCTTTCTGGTACGAAGCTAGCGCGCCCTCCTGTGGCACACCTTGTGTGTACCCAAGAGAGCTGGTAAACAGGCAGCTACTCAGCATTAGCATTGTAGCCTCCTGGCTAATGTAACAACACCATATGTGAAACAAATAAATCAATCATACTAAGATTTTCTCCTTTTTAAATGCATACTTGGAATCTGTGGTGTGGAAGTAGTATTTTATTTGTTTTAAAGGTTATAAAATTAAAGCTTTGCTTATACTACAGTTTCCTATATTGTAATATCTCTCAGATGTAATATGTTTCTGTACATGATTCTCAACTCATTCCAATTTAAACCCTACATCAGTTCAGCCACTCCATGCAATTGATGAAGTGAGCTGCAGCTTATGGAAGTTTGTGTATTTTAAAACAAAACGTGTTAGTTGGAACCTAGCACCTTCTGATTTTCTGTGGCTATAATGTAGACCAATGTATTGGGCAGATTTGATTTCATAGAAACCTCAACTCAAGGTTGACCTCTGGAATGTTTGTGTATCTAGATTAAACCCTGTGTTTGCAAAAGCGAGAAAAATGCATGTTGAGACAGATGGGCCCAAGCGTTTATATGGTTGCTTTGTAGATGCTAATTGCCCATGATCCCCTGCCAGCTTGCTAGCTGCACCCATCTATAAAAACATTTGTATAACTAAAGTATATAAATGGGAAGCTTTCATTCTCCCCACAGTTATACCCCATCAACATGCCTTTCAAAAAGTGGTTAGCGAAGATAGCTAAAGTGTATTTGGAATAGGGGCTACCAGACCTGGCTTGCAGAATTCCAGATGTCCAGCAGGTGAGAGCAGAGAGATACAGAAAATTCTAAGTTATTGTTTCCATCTACTGGCCATCAGGGTTTTTGCAGCACAGGCCTGATTGTTTTCTTAGAAAGTATATTGGGAAGCTAGAAAGAATGGCAGGAAGCTGGCTCAGTAGTTTCCTTCTGGAAATGAATATTTTCCATGACTACGTGCACCTTTACTACCAGAGAGAACTTCACCCACAAAAGGAATTAGTCCTAAAGACTTGACTAAGAAGTATGAAAAGCTACAGGCTTCACAGACACAAATATCACCAGTTAAAATGTCTCTTTGTATTTAAGATTAAGCTTATGCTTTTTCCTGGAAACAAGTGGAAAGGCTAGGCACGGAAAAAATTTCTGATTATGGTAAATACAGATATCTCAGTCAGCCAAGAAAAAGTTCAGGTGCATGTAGGGAAGTCAGTACAATGACTAAAAACTGTGTTATTTGAAGTTGCTTCAACTGTGCCTTTTTTGTGCTCAGGATCCTTACAACAGACCAGGCTTCCCCAAGCATATCGGGTATCTTCCAGATGTGTTGGATAGCTACGATTACTGGGAATTCTGGGAGACAGTGTTCAACACATCTGGAAGGCACCAAGTTGAGAAAAGCTTTAATAAAATATACATTTTATAATACAAGGGATCGGTCTATTTGGATCATTTAAAAGCATGAGTCATGTTTTTCCAACTTTTCTAATCCCCTCTAAAATTCAAGTGCTTTCATGCATGAGGATTTTAAAAGCAGGTAGATATGTACTCATTGATAAGTCTTCTTCATGATTTCTTTTGACAGGGAGGGCAGTGCTTCTATTTCTCAGTCTAAAAAAAACTGGGACAGGATGTATTGCTGGCTTGCCTATTTATGGTACTTAGTTTATTTTTTAAAAAAACAACAACAGATTATTATTTGAATGTGAGTCCAGTTTGCACTCTCTTTAAAGTTAAGAACCATGAAAAAACACAGCAAGACCTTTAAGTTGCCCATTACTTAGCAGCATCAATTGGACAATAAACTGAGTAGATATGCAAGTCCTAGATTGTATTATTTTGAACTATTCAAATGTACTTGATGTCTCTTTAAATTTTTATAATTTGTAGCATGTGAAAATTATCTCTAAGTAAATGTCTTATCATTTTTTCTTCCTTCTTTCCTTCCTTCCTCCCACCCTCCCTCTCTACCTCCCTCCCTCCTCCTTTCTTTTACTACACAAAACCTCTTAGCTGCATGTTATGTCTTCTTTTCTGTTCTGTTTGACTAGAATAATTTTAAGAAGGAGAATAGCTGAGAGACGGATTCCTAAAGCAACAGTAGAAGTGAATCCATCTTTGGAAAATAATGGCAGGAGAAAATATGACAGGACTAAATGCAATAATTTAGAGTATAGTACTTACTGAATTATAGACACCTGAGCAATGTGAACAAGAATAATTTTAAGCAATGTATTTTGAAACCAGGTCAATATCAATAACTCTGTTTGAAAGATTTTATTCCTTCAGTGGCAAGAAAAAAGATCAAGCAATGCTAAGGATGCATTGGAACAACAATTGATTAAACAAGGAAGGACATTGAAGAAGAGAACAAAAAGGAATAAAATATACAGGCAGACTGATGATTAAAGAAAAAAATGAAAAGAGACTTTTCTTCTTTAAACTACTTTGAACTAGCAAGAATGAAAATAATATACTAATAGTTTTTGATTCCTGGTATTAAATATTTATTAGCATGCTGGAATTTTCTTGATTTCGTTTTAGGATAAGATGTGATGCACAGGCATTTAAATTAGAATAGTCATCTGATTAGGTAACATAATCTGTTTCAACAATGATTACATCATCTAAAATATCCAAATACCATAACAAATTCTGAAAACAGCAAATCAACTTTTTAAAAATTTAAATATTTATGTCCAATTCAGACAAAGATGGATGTAAGTTGTCTCTATATCTGTTAGGACAAATAGGTAAAAATGCTTAAAATAAGATATTGGCATTCCAAGTTAAATTTTATTTTAAATAAAATTTCACTTCTTAGATATTTTACGATGAAGCTTGAAATTAATGTAACACAGCCATTGAGAACAATAACATTACTTCTTTATGCAATAGGCTTTGATATTAATCTTGTACAAAAGCAGAAGGAAGGAAAGAGTAAGTTCAGTTGTATGCTGTCTAGAATTTTGCTAGCTAGGCTCATAGTTGTCTTCCCTGTAGCGGTAACTGGAATCATATCAAAATCATCTTTATTATGGTCAGAGTAGACCTGCACAGATGTAGTCACTGGGTGGAAATATAAGTGTCAATGAACACCATTGTTGGAGATGAAGCCATTGGTGGGGTACCAGTGCACAAACATCTTTTCTGCTCCATTGCTCTTCCTGAGCTTAAAGGGGGTGCAGTCGGGGTGAAATCAACTTAGCTTCGCTACTGGTTCTCAAATGTGAATGCATGCATGCACAGGACTTTCTGCGCATGCACAGAGCATAAAAAAATGGGACATGATGGAGAAGGAGGAGCCAACGTTAGGATGTCACAACATGCGGTCTCGATACTCCGAGACCACTGTTGACACTTTTGCTGCTGGGTGGTCCATTGAGACCTAAACTGTCCCGCAGAGATGGTGATCACGAAGACAAAGCCTTGCTGGTCTCAGGGATATCACAAAGTCACTGATCGACCCAAAGAAAGTGTTTCAAGCTGGCGGTAAACAGGCAGCCCCAGGCTGATGAGGTCGGGATGGCTCCAGAAGGAAGGAAGTGAAAAGAGAAAGTGAGTCCATCTGGTGAGGTATTTTTTTCTTTTTTGCGAAAGAGTGCCCAAAGAAATTTTTCTTTAAAGCCAAATGAGATCCTTAAGCAAAAGAAGTAAGCGGCAAAATTAACTTATATTGGATTGCTTTGGAAAGATTTTTTTTCTTTGTAACGATACTTTGTGGATTGAAGTGTTCGCAACGTTTCTCATTTCTCCTTTTAAAGTGAATGGATTGATATTTTTTGTGCTTTTTGTTATTTTATTTTTTGACTTCTGGACTAAAACTTTCCTTTTTATTTTAACAATTCTTGTTAAAATTACTTGTTATTAAATTTCATTAAAAGAAATCTAAAGAACTTTGTTTCCTATAAGCCAGAGATAAATATTAGAAAGTGAAAAGTAGCAACACTGCCACTCAGAGGTCAGAGGCTGGAGCTTTTGAAACAACTTATCTCTTCTCTTTCCTTCTTTGATTCCACTGACTTTGTAGCTGAAGGGTTTGCAATTTGTTTACAAAAACTGATAAAGAGCCAAAGGCATGAATTGTTTTCACAGGTGCCTTTGAGAACTATTTTGGTATGGGAAGAAAGGGGGAAAAAACAGAACCCTTCTCCTTTGAAGAGCATAAAAGAACTTGTGTTCAAGTTAACCTAAAATTAAAAAATAAAAGAGGCCTGGAAGGCTAGAGTGGCAGTGGCTATTAGTTTTCTTTCTTTCTTCTTTTTTGGAAGCATGGATCAATATTCAGATGAGGAAACCTTAAAATTCCAAAATATTTTGGCTGGAATTCAAAATCTATTGGAAGGATATGGGAGAATTGAGAAGAAGTTGGAAAGACTAGTCTTCCTCACAGCAAAAGATGAAGAGGTTGGAGCCCCAAAAATTAAAGGGGAGAATGAAGACATAGAAGATAAAGATAAGACAATAGATGAAGTTATTAATGGAGCAAATGTGGGTGAAAGTGGAAAGAAGGGAATATGGAAAAGGGAATTCGATGAATTGGAGCTCTACCCCAGATTCCAAGATACAGAAGGAAAAAAATGGTAATGATGATGGACTTAAGAAGAGAAAATTTTCAGAAGCAAAATTGACAACCAAAGACAAGCTAATTTTAGTAACAGCTGGAGGGCAGCGAGATTACCTGAGAGATCCCTCAAGCAACAAAGTGCAGAGAGAAGTCTATAAAAACCTTATAAAGGAGATAAAAATAAGACTGACACCACAATTGGCAAGAGAGATAAGACTGTTTTGTTACTGGAAAGATACAGGTTGACAATGAAAGTTGATAATAAAAAGTAGTTGATTTTGGTGATCAATAAATAGGAATTTAGTAACTCCTAGATTGTTTTAGATTGTTATTAAATGTTTATTCATTAACAAATAATTAACTATAATAACAATAATGAAATGATAATGGATACAGCTTAATGATATATATATGTACTGGCAAACTAGTAAAAGAAATTTGGATATAAATTGCAAATTGCGACCTGGGAAAAAATCTTATTAACAATTTTTTATTTAGATCTTGTCATAAAGGTGTAAGGTTTTTTTTGGGGGGGGGGTCTGACGAGAGGAGATGGGACATAAATAGTAAATGATTTTTAGCCAATTATAATAACAACAAGGAAATGTCAATGGACATTGTTTAATAATATATACATGCTATAGTATTGGCAAAAGTAACTTGGATATAAATTCTAAACAGTGAGTTGGGGGAAAAGGTGGAGGGAAGGTTTATAAACTTTATTAATTGACTTTTACTTAAAAGATGTCATAAAGGTGTAATGTTATTGGAGGATTTTTTGAAATAGCTAATGAATGCCATTATGTGGTTGTGTCTTTAAATATGAATGATTTGAGATAAAAGCACATTTAAATAATTGTAGTCAAATGAGAATTGTGGTACATTGATAGTAAGATATACAAAGATTTTTTATTTAAAATGTATAATCTAATATGAACTATAAGTAATGACTGTGGAAAAAATGCATGAAAGTTATCTGTAACCAAGAGACACGCTTTCTACAAGATGTAATGAAGGATGATTCTTTTTTGCATTTTTGTTCAATTAAAATAAAAAAACTTTTAAAAAATGGGACATGATTAATTATTTTACCAGAACAATTTGACGAATGAGTCTAAATATTAAAATTAAATATTTAGCAGTGGGATAGTATTTCTTGACTGATTCTGTTCCATTTTGCAATCTATCTGAATAAGCAACATTAGCCACAAAAACATTTCGTCACTTGATGATGTAGTTTTATTAGTGTCTTGCATCTTAGATATACTCTGTGGACTGCAGCTAAGCTTCTTATACATATTCAAAACACTTGAATTAAAAAAAGAAAAACAAGATTTTCATTATTTCAAATTCCTTTTTATTAGTACTTTATTAGTAATTTATAGGCAGAAAATATACTGGATGCATGAATTCTGTATAGTGAAGAAACACAGCCCTAGGAATTGATAGAATTCTTCAATAACAACTCTTGCAGCATTTTGTAGTACGTTAGGTTGGTTAGATTTATTATTTTTGTCTGTACTGTGTGCTTCCTTTTCTATGTGGATTTATATATATAGCCTGGCTTTTTAATTTCTTAAAACTTGCAAAGAGAATGAAGTTAGTATTATTCACTTTGCAAATGCTGCATGGAAATCAATATAGGAATAATATTGCTACAACTAGCGTGTCTCTTATAGAAGTATTGTGTCACATATTTGGGACATTATTTGGGTTATGTGTGTATAATTTGTGTGATTGGCAATGGAAAATGGAAATGTCTACAAACCACCACTAGCCTTTTACACAGATTTAAAAACCTCAGTAAGTTTTCAGTAAATGCAACACTTCCAAACTCAAGAAAGCTGAATTTGTCCCTTAAGCAAAGGCCTAATGTGTTTTGTTTGATTCTGATATGTTAGCCCATCAATCATAATTTGTAAAACATATTGATTGAATTTAGCCCATTGTGATAGTTTCAAACTATGGTTAAGAATAGTGCATAGTGCAATTTGAGAGTCACACATTTTCATCAAAATACACACTAGGACTTGAAGCTCAAATTTCAGATGGGGAGATTCTCTTAAGATTATTTTCTGATAAACTCCAAACAATATTTTCAATTCCAATTTATATAGTTGGATTATAATGTTGAACCTGACTAATATTGTATGAAGCAAAGTATCTTGACCACTGTAGCTTGTTCACTGCCTTGCTGGTCAGTCATACCAAAACTGTTAAATGTTTCATTACCCAAATCATTTAAAAAGTGATGTAATTACATCTGAGTAAATGTGTTTACAAATCAGTTCCCAGAGAGATAGAAGTTGGCTATATTACTCTACATGTTCAGCTGGACCTTGTCTTATCACAACTTTGGATAGCTAAGTTTATTTTGTTGTTTTGCAATAAAAAAAACTAGATTCAAATCAGCAGCAATTGAGTTATTACAACTTAAGCTACGTATTCTCATGTCCTGCAGTAAGCATTCTCATTTCCCAGCAGAGGTGGGTTGCTGTCAGTTCCTCCTGGATCGAGCAAACTGGTAGTAGCTTGCAGCAAGAGGCTCCATCCACCTGTCTGGACACTTCTGCACATGCGCAAAAGGGGTGCGCACACCCTAACCTACAACAATTGGCAACCCATCACTGTTTCCCAGCATTTCTTAAAATGCTATTTTATGCTTGATTGGTGGTTTTCCGCACCCGACCACTTTTCTTTCAATTGTATCTTTGTAGCACTTCCAAGCATCACAAAGGATGTTTTCAAGACATCTGTGCAAGGCATTGTTGAGCACCATTTGGCACTGTCCAAACCAGTTACAACTCATTTTTATATAAATGGAAAAATGTTTGAATTTCTAAAAAAACTGCTTTGTCCCATTTGTTATCATATTATTTAATAAAAGAACAGGAAAATTATTAAATCATTAAATGCATGACTAAACTACATGTTTAATTTAAATAAATATTTTTCTTATGCTCTTTTACCTAATTTATAATTGCATCCTATCACTATAATTTGATGTGAGATGCAATAACAAGGCTGGTGGCATTGAGAGACATTATAAATTTGCCTTTGAAGGTCCTGACTGATGTTTGGAAGATCTGTATCCATCCATCCATCCATCCATTCATCCATCTATCCATCCATCCATCCCTCTATCTATCTTTTATCATCTATCTAATTTTATTGTGCCAGATTGTAAAAAAAAGAATGGTTTGTTTAGAATAGGACCTCTCAAAATATGACTTATGAATTCCCCATTTTACATCCAAGCTTTTGTGATTACCAAAGGATGTGAATATTGAAATTATAACAGAGAAAAGTTGCCTAGAATTGCCCATTTTTGTAGGTTCTTTCTCATTTCAATGTCAGAATTTTAAGATTAATTTAACCTTAAAAATATTGGCCTGTTGGGGTCAAAATTACTTCTCTATGTAATCATTGAACTATTTTTTTCTGTTAGCACATCATATTAAACTTTCCTGATCTTTCACAGCCCAGTACAACATGTTTTTGTAAAAAAAGAGAACTATGAGAACCATTACACTGAGTAGGCTTAAGAATTTTAAAAATGCTTTTTGTCATTGAATCTATCTCTACTGTTATCATCAGATTACATTTTTTCTTTAAAATCTGGGTTACATCCAAAATATAATTTGTTGCTTAAGTGTTGCTACTGGACTTAAAGAAGTGCTCATCCTGTCTTCTTTTACTGAAGACAAAACATGTTATAAGAAATAAGCACAGCCAGCATACTATTAGGAACAAAGGAAATTCCAGAAAAGAACAGAGGAATTGTACATTTTGTCTGATATCCTGAATCTGGCCAAAACCTGATTTTGGTGCTTTTACAAATTTTCTCTTTGTTTTATCTTCCATCCAGTTTGGGTTCAAACAAAATTGCTTAACATCTCTTGTTTATAAGATTTATATTCATAGCAATTTTCCTGAAATTGATGGAGAAATGTCACTCATAAAATAAGGATGAAATATACCATATATGTACATTTCTTTTCCAAATGAATTAGAGTACGATAAATTACTAATTTTGATCCCCTGTCCCCAAATCTTGTTTGCTTTCTGGCATTTAGATCTGATTGCAGTGTAACTTGGGTCATATCAGTAAGTATATAAATGTTTTTCTTTCTCTTGTCATTTGGCTGTCTTGTTTAGTTTACATTTAGTTTGTTAACTGGTTGTTAGAAATTTTCAGCAACATCGAGATGGTTATTTCAAACTTAATCATGTTAATCACCAATAGATACATGATCTGATCAATCAGAGAGGTTAATATATATAAAAAATACAGAAGCCCAAACTACCAAATTCTCACGCAATAATAAGATATTCAGTTTCAATATTTGATTTCAGAAGGATTTTTTGAATACAGACTGTATTTGAATAGTATACGAATATACTAATAACTAGCTGACAGAATAAGTATAGGAAATGAGAACAAAAATGGCCACAGTCACATCTTTCTTATATTCATCACAACCCCATGCCCATCTTCTCTCTCATACCCGTCCTCCTTTTCTAATGTGCTGCCATGGGGAAAAAGAGATCTGTCTTTCCTGGATTTTGGCCAAGGATTATGGGTTGTTTCCCTGGTATATAGTCTATATAATACATTTTCAGTTCACTCTATAAACATGATGATGCACCCAAGTCAAAAGACATGCAGAAAAATATGACTTGAAAAATATGGTTTATTGATCATCAAAATTATTTTTAAGGTCTAATATATTTGTGCATAAATTATTTGTATTCATAGTGAGATTTTTTAAAAAGTATTTAACATTGTACTTTAAACAGACTTATAAAAGTTATAAAAGAAACAGTCTATAAATTCCTCAACAATAATCCTTAAGAAATAATTTTAACATGTTTGGTAAAGAGAATTCAATGGGGTCTTGGTTGGAAATATAGGTGGTAAGAAAAGTTAATTCTAGAATCTCTATTTATTGCATAATCCTTAATGACACACAGTCTCTGACAGAAAAGCCCATCCGAATGTGTGCTACCATTTTCCTACTGTGCTATGACAAAATATTGTTCCTAATAACTTTAAGACCCAAACGTAGGCATTCAAAATGTCATGCAAAAAATTCTACTCACAGAAAAGGGCAAAGAACACTTTCTGACAATAAGGGTTTTGTTTGTAAACCTTTCCAAATATGATTTAAGTCTCAGGAACCAATAGAGGTTCTGAACTATTCTGATAATTGGATAGACGGACAGACAGACAGACAGAGATAGAGATACAAGCACACAAAGCTGCAAACATATACACAAGATTAAAGCTACAAAAAATAATTATATGCAGGTTCAATAACTAATTCAAAACAAAAAATATTTTTACTGTCTTATTGATTACTAATAACATCTAATCTTCCATTACCAGAAAATGTTATAATAGCATAATGGGTATAATATTGAGTTAGTAAGGAAAAGGTTGATAGCTTGAAATCTAAAAACTGTTTTTTAAAGTTATCAATAAGCTAATTACAGTTACTTACAATTTATTAAATTACTATTAAATTGAAATTACTGTTTCTGATCTATTGTTAGACTGAAACCATAATTTGGAAGAGCCCTAATTTTAAACAATTCCTTCCACTCATCGAAACTTTGACGTATCCTCCACCATTAGCTCCAGGTGATTGGTACAGAATACCAAAGGGGACTGTAGTCAATAAGAGAATCTAGATTCCTTTCAGTCTGGATTCAGGCCTGGCTACAGCAGGTCATCACTTGGCTTTACCAAAATCACCAACCACTAGTTCTATTCCCTAATGACCAGCTGGATAGGCGTGGCTCTGTGGTCATGTGACTGGATGGGCATGGCCCACTCAATGTCACTCAGGTCGATGGGAGCTTTGCCTTAGCTGTTACAATGTAATAAGGGTTAACCAGAGAGGCAGTTCTATAAGCAGGGCAATAAAGATTAGGCTAGAAACAACACCATGTCTCCTTCCTGCCTACTTTAAAGGATTAGCCATGTAAAATAGAAAAAAAAATAAGCTTTCCTCCAACAATTGGTTCTCTGAACTGCTTAGAAAGTTAACAACCAGTTTTCCCGAATAGGTGCAAACTGGCTGAATTCCACCACTGCCAGCAACCCATATTCAATAACCATTTTTGTTCTGTTTTAGTTCTAGCCATTTTTTCCAAAATGCCAGTTTCAGATTTTTTAAATTTCCTTAAAGAAAGAAAAATATTTTATGGGACCCTCTGGCAATTTGTTTTGTAGACAAAGCAACTCAAGAAAATAAGAATTGCTCTTTCCTTCCCTTCCAAAAAGGACTAGTATTGAAGAGACAATAAAGAACATGTATCTGCTACTACTACAGCAAATAAGAATCTTGAAGTAATTATATGATTGATTTAAGACCATAAATTCCAGGTTTTTTTTGTTATGCCATTGTTTATGCTTTCATAGTGAATATGGGGGCAGACAATACAGATAAATATCTGTGAAAGATACCATTAACTCCAATTCTAGTTTTAAGGAATTCTACTTATTAAAACCCAAACACTTGGTAGAGAAATACAGAGAAAGTAAACTTGCAAAATAATTCAACAATGAAATCAGGATGAGTGCTACTTATATCTGTATACTTGTTCAGGACATGGCATAATATCTGTAGAGATGTTTTTAGAAAAACTCAACTTGCATGCTCTTTTTCGGGACTTATATATACTTCCATTATTCTTGAAAGTTATTTCCTAAATGCTGTAGGGTATACACCATCATGTGGACCATTAGGATGTAAATTGCTGTGAAGTTGTATTTGGCACTCACTTGCTTTCTGTTCTTAATATTTTTTGTCAGGTTCTATGATGTCACCACAATTCTACAGTGAAAATTATGTTGTAGTTTTGAATACTATTTTGTGTAGGCAGTTTAGAAAAAGGACAATGTATATCCTGACTTTTTCAAATTTGGTTTAAATCAAGTATTTAAAGAATAATTGAAAATGTGTTTCTGCAACTGTGCAAACAGAGAAGCAGGGAAGCCAGCAAAACATACAGAATTTAGAGCTGCATTCTTTGTGAAACTTCAAATAAAATATAGTATCACACCCAAAAAATTCTTATGGATTAATATAAAGTAAAGAATTGAATGGCATACTTGCACCTTCCCTGATGACTTTTAGGAAACAACAAAAACTGAAATCATCTTAACTTAAACATATTACCCTTTTTTTCATTGTTCTTTGTTGTCTGTCTTCGTTGGAGGTGTTATTATTACTTTTAATCATACCATAATGTTTTGTTTATTATATAGTCTGCAAGCCACCAAGAATTATTGGAAAAGGGAGGGCAGGGAGGAATTAAATAAACAAACAAACAGAATGAGAGAGAAACTGACTCTGGAAGAGTAACCCGAAAATTATTATTTTTTTCCTAGAAAACCTGATTTAAAGTTGTAATATTTCACTCTCATTTAATTTTTTACTTTTCATTTTGGTCAATATTTCTGAAAAGATGAGAGAAATGTATGTTTATGAAGGAAAGGATTGAAAATAAAATATCTTTCACTTTAAAATATTCCCAACTCCAAATATTCATTGTCAGAACTGGCTTACATATGCTTAAAAATAAATTTCTTTTCTTTTTGTTTGGTGCCTGAAAGTTCACTGTCATTTTTTTTTATTTTTCACTTTGAAATATTATGGGCAAGAACTCAGTTGAACATTCAATAGAGTTGATATGTTCAAGATTTAAAAATTGCTGCCAATTTCCATCGGAAAAATCCATACTATCCATTTAAAATATTAAAATATTAATGGCATTTAATTCCATTCTTTCTTTAGTATTCTTTCTTCTTTCCATTTATTTTCATATCGATGCTCAGATTAAACTGAGATCCAGTGATTCGCGCTAAGGACCTTCATGATTGAAAAGGATTTAAACTTATTTTCCTTAATCTGAGCTTTACACTCTAGCCAATATAACATTGTTCTCTAATTCAGTTCTACCAAAAAACACTATACTGAGGCATAAATTTTGCATATTTTCTGTCCATTCTTGTTTCCTGAAGTTGATACCAGAGGTACTAGAATCCGTACTTTTGTAGCGAGCATTTTCAAAATTTAAGTAGTAGAGTAATAGCATAGCTCACAAATAAAATGTTATTCTGTTTGCAAAGTTTCTATTAAGATGAAAACATTTTCCATAGATCAAAATTAAAATCTGATTATGATTCAGTTGCTCTATCCCAAGCTCAGTTAAAATAAATGCAAGGAACTACTACTTGGTTGATCATGGCAAACTATCCTGATGCATTAAGAGGTTTTAATTATATACCCAAGAAAAAGAGGCAATGACTATTTGCACATAGTTTTGTTCCAGCAGACAGAAAATTGTGAGAAAACCCTGGCTGCGATCCTGCTGTTTGTTCACTGTACCCTATGTTGAATAAAGAATACCTATTAAAATAGAACCAAGAGTATTTAGAATATTTAGAGACAGGTGCTTAAGGTCCATATGGACAGATAACACTCTTTATTGATATTGCATGGTTTGATAGAAAGTATTCATCACTGAATCATCTGAATGAATGAAACACTGAGCATCTATCTTCTAATCAGGAAAAAACAGATAAATGACAAAGAGAGGAGCAAGGAAGTCCATTGCTTGCTGATTATACTCCTAATAATCTTAGTGGTTAATATGATCAGTTATATCATATTTGTAGTAGTCAAAGCATTGGGTTAGAGACCAGAAGTCATGAATTCTAGTCTCACTTTTAGCCACAAAGCCAGCTGGGTGACTTTGAGCTAGTCACTCTCTCGCAGCCCTAAATAGGAGATAATAGCAGTGGTGGGATTCTGCCAGTTCAAGCTGGTTTGAGCAAACCAATTGTTAACTGACTGGCTGGCCCCAACCCTTCCTGCTCCGCTCATTTCAGGAGTCCCCACGTGCCCCATTTTGGCTTCCAGGTAAGTGTAGGGAGGTCTAGTAGACCCAAAACAGTGTACACAGGGAGGGGGAGGGGCGGTGTGGAATGCCCCCTCCATGGCCCAATTTTGCTCTCAGGAGGCTGAGGAAGGCCTACTAGATAAAATGGGGCATGGGTGTGGGGTGCAGACCCCCATGACCTATTTTTGCTCCCAGGAGGCAGCAGGGAGACCTACAGGCCTAAAATGGGGCATAGGGCGGTGGTCCCCCTGGTGGCCCATTTTGCTCCCAGGGGATGCAAGAGGCCAAATGCTGCACACACCCTGGCCACATCCCCCTGGCCACATCCCCCTGGCCACATCCACCATGACCATGCCCACACATCCAGTCATTAGGGCAGATAACTCATTGTTAAATTATTTGAATCCCACCACTGGATTATAACAAATCACTTCTGATAATTCTAGCCAAGTAAACTGCAGGGATTTGTATAGGTAGCCTCCAAAAATCAGGCACAATTGAACAGAAGATAAAACACTGATGTGATAGAATACCGTCAACATCTACCTCCTACATTATAGTATATATGTTATAGTATAACCTGAATAGTCAGAAGCCATGGTATTTGAATGCATCCTTTAAATTTAACCACATGTATCCATTTCAACTTTTTTGCTCTATGCATTAAAAGTGTGACTATGGGTTTTTAGAAAATCTGGGTTTCATTCATTCATACATTTCAAAAAGTAGATTTCATCCTCAGCCAGAAAAGCAAGACATCCTAAAATACTTCCAACTTGTATTGTTGTAATTAACTTTCATTTTATGTTTCTTTTCTTTAAAATCCACCCCTATAGAATATCTGTTAGGTCTTGCTGTCTTGCTGTTCATGTTTCTGGTTTGGCATGGAAATAGACAGCAGAAAAAACTGGAAGCATCCTGGGAAAGTATTAACTTACTCCTTTGGGCTCCATTGACCTATATGTACTTTGGCAGTTGGGTAGCTCATCTACCTCTAGTTTCGCCATGTCCTTTTTCTCTCAAACAGATAATTCCACAAGAAGCATTTCTATATGCAGCTGTAGTTCACTGTGTTTAAACATTTCTAAAGAGGGGAGGCAGTGAGTTGCTCTAAATTGAAATTGAAATACAAGCTCTATAGTCTGCTGTATCAGACAATTATATTGGTATAATATCCAGGTTCACTTCTCAAAATCTTAACTATGTAGATACCCTAATGGGATTTATTAATAATCTCGCTATTTAGAAGTTTATAACACAGCATGTAGGCACATAAAATGATTTCCTTTAGTTTTTCTCTTTCTTCTATCTTCAAAGGCCAATCTCTGCAGGACCAGATGTTTAGTTTTAGTTGTTTGGAAATCCAGAACATCATGATGCCTTTTCTTTTGTTTGCTTAAAAACTGATAATTACCCTAAAAAAGACTATTTTCATGGTCAATGGAGTGGAGTTATACAGTAAACTATTTATACGATTATTTATTTGCGTATTTCAAACCCGCTGCTTTTAGATAAATTGAGCTATAACTCTAGAAATTGATTTCTAAAACAGTATTTCCCCAAACAACTTAAAGTTGTTCCTTTAGCAGATTCCAAGTTCCAAGAGAGCATTTTTGTGTATTTCGGACACACTGTTTTACTAATCTAATGATACTTTTGGTTCAGGAAATAGTGGTAAAGTTTTATTCAGAAATTGTTTTGAAACAGCTGGAAGAAAATATCACTAGAAGATTTCACAGAAAACAGGAGTTTTTAACAGAAAAGTCATCAAAGATTCTGTATTTAATAAGTTTGTTTGATTTTCAATATTCAGTCTAATTTGGACTAAATAATAAGGTGAATCCAGATATTAACTTTGTTTACATATACAAATTTATATATCTCATAATTGATAGTAAACCAGAAAAGGAAGGGCAAAATCCTTTGTTGGTCCTTACTATAAATGTTACATAGTTTGTATCCGGAAGGCACCAAAATGAAAGTATGGGATATAGGTTGGTCTTTGTCCTTAGATGCCTCTAAACTATTTCTTGATCTTTTTGTGGAATAAGAGTTCCTTTATCTCAGAAATAATTTCGTATGCAGTTATGTATGTATATAAGGTTGTGTATTAGCAATTCAAAGCCTCTGAATATGGGGCACTTTTTTAAAAAAAAATCAAACCATTGCACTGGATATCCTACTCTAAGTTATTCAAATCTCATCAAATGATTAGCAAACATAAAATTAGAAAGGGTCTCTTTTAGGCCATCAAATCTTACTCCATCTCAATGCCAATTAGAACATTCCCACCAGATGCTGCCTAGTCTCTGCTTGAACACATGTGGGGAGGGGAACCATTTACTCCTACTATTAAATATTTCTATTGGGATTTTTTTTCTTAGTGATGATAGAGAACAGTTATCAGCCCTTCAACTACTAAAAAGTCACAAGACACACAAAGCCCTTTCTCTTCATTTCTTTGCAAAGGACTACAAAGATAGGTATTTTGTGAATACTCCAATTAGTAAATGTTTTTATTGGTGATAAAATAAAACCAAAACAATAATTACATTTTTACTAAGCATCTTTGATAGAAATTATAGGACTTGCAGTCCAGTACATCTAGAAAGCATCTGATTGGAGAAAGATAGGATAGAATTTCCAACTGGGGAAATTCATATTTCATTTAGACATGAACTTTCCTAGTTGACTATTGACTAGTAGCCATCCATCAGTTTAGCCAATCTCCCAAGAGATGA
This sequence comes from Thamnophis sirtalis, assembly GCF_051295495.1. Taxonomy (NCBI): domain Eukaryota; kingdom Metazoa; phylum Chordata; class Lepidosauria; order Squamata; family Natricidae; genus Thamnophis; species Thamnophis sirtalis. Next base: position 31,440,374 of record NW_028261388.1, on the reverse strand, counting down.
TGAAATGGAGTGTGAAGAACAATATCCTAAGTTCTCTTGGCTGTGTGTATATATGTGTGGGTTGGATTTGTTGCAAAATACAACTATATTAAGAATATTAAACTCAAACTTTGACAATTCTAGGCAGAAAGAAAATGGATTTCTTCTTATCTTCCTTTCCCCTTCCTAACTGCTTGCATAAGACAGTGAGAAAAGGTCTCCCTGTTCACACAGCTGCTCTCCCCACCCCCTCTCCTTTATATGGAATTTGTTTTTAGACAGAGCCATGACAAATTCCTAGTCATTTTCTTCTCAGAAATCTGTCCAGGAGAAATTATTAGTGAGGTCAGATTTGCTCATGAACTGTGAAGCTGAAAGATGGAAAAGGCACATGAGATCATATCACCTCCCTGCCAGAGAGACATTGTTCCTTGCAGTACGTTTTCTGGTGCTAAATTTTATTAGTCCTAGGAAATGGAGAAAGATTCTCACTTCCTTTGGAAGACAATTCCACAGCCTAACACCATCCAGGGACTTTCCCTGGCACTTAGTTTAATATTTCATTCAGATCACCTTTTAGTATGCCCACTGATAAATGATGTCCTTTCCATCCAAATAGAATTATGTACATAAAAGTGACCACAAATGCACCTATAATAAATAAGGAGAAATGTTCTGATAGGGAGAGCAATCAACCAATGGAACAGCTTGCCTTCAGAAATTGTGGGAGCTTCATCACTGGAAGCTTTCAAGAAGAGACTGGACTGCCATCTGTCAAAAACGGTGTAGGGTCTGCTTGAGTGGGGGGTTGAACTAGATGACTAGGTCCAGTGGTGAAATTCAACTTTTTACTACTGGTTCTGTGGGCGTGGCTTGGTGGGCATGGCAGAAGAAGGATACTGCAAAATTCCCATTCTCTCCTCACTCCCGGAGGAAGGATATTGTAAGATCTCCATTCCCATCCCTGGGGGCAGTCAGAAGTGCTATTTGCCGGTTCTCTGAACTACTCAAAATTTCTGCTACCAGTTCTCCAGAACCTGTCAGAACCTGCTGAATTTCACCCCTGCCTTGGTCCCTTCCAACTCTGTTAATCTGTATATATGTACCAATACCTGTTAATTAAATCCTGGATGGCCACAGGGAATATATATATATATATATATATATATATATATATATATATATATATATATGTATGTATGTATGTATGTATGTATGTATGTAGGTAGGTAGGTAGGTAGGTAGGTAGGTAGGTAGGTAGGTAGGTAGGTAGGTAGGTAGGTAGGTAGGTAGGTATGTGTATATATATATATATATATATATATATATATATATATATATATATATATATATATATATATATATATATATATATATATATATATATATATATATATACATACATACATACATACATACATACATACATACATACATATACATACACACACACACACACATACACACACTATATACTATATTAAGTTAATTACATTTTAAACATGGCTAAAGAAATCTCATTTCCTGTGGTGTACATATTTTTTAAAACCTTGTATCTTTATCAAACACTTACATCAACGTCAAATGAATACAAAATCACCCCATACAGTATAAACAACAACAATTCTGATCTTCAGTCATTGTCCTATAGCATTTTGGTGTTGATGCACTCCCCACATTCTGGCAGCAATTCTTTACCTTAATTACAAGAAGGTTCACAAGCTGAAAGTACGGTATAACTTGAGTTATGCATGTAGCTAATTCAATGTAAAAAATGTGTTATGTAATATTAAACAGATAACTGGCAACTAGAAGCAAACTAGATCATGTGCAAATTGTGTGTTGATTTCTTCCAGCTTCTGATTTTATTTATTTAATTAATTATAAACACATAATGTTCTAACTTGCACATGGAGTGAAAATTCTAATCATTTGCTGTAGTCCTTTTAGCAGAAGCTTTATAAAAGATAGTTTAGAAGGAAGAAAGTCCTTCCTCAGCATTATAACACTTAAGATACCTGTGATTTTTGGATCAAGGTTTAGAGGTATGTGATAGCCATAGTAAAAAAATTAGAATAACACCTAAAATAAATTATTATGTGTATATTTATACATATATTGAATGTCATGGCTCAGATATAATTTAATAATTTCATGATGAAATATACCAACTAATCTTATAATTTACTTTGCTTCCATTTAATCCTATTTTATAAAACAACTTTGTTTAACAGTGTTCACCATTAGGACTGTTCCTCCAGGGCTGTGTTATTTACCTGTTCTTCAGCCGGCAGAAAACTACTGAAATTGATGGATCCTGTTACCATCCTCAGTTGCCTCTGTTTCAGTTTTATACCTCTTCAGGTAGTCCTTGATTTATGACCACAACTGAGCCCAAAATTTCTGTTCTTAAGCAAGGTAGATGTTAAGTGAATTTTGCCCAATTTTACAACCTTTGTTGCTACAGTTGTTAAGTGAGCCATTTCAGTTGTTAAACAAGTATCACAGTTGTTATAGAACTGCACAGTTGACTTTGCTTGTCAGAAGGTCACAAAAGGTGATCACGTGAACACAAATATGAGGCAGTTGCCAAGTGTCTGAATTTTGATCATGTGACCATTGGGATATTGCAATGGTTGTCACTGTGGAAAACAGTCACAAGTCACTTTTTACATTGCCATTGAAAATTTGAATAGCCACTAATGAGTTGTTGTAAGTCAAGGTCTACCTATATTTGCAGCTAGGGGAAGATGTGAAGAGTCATAATGACAGACAGAAGCTTTATTGTGCATGTCTGTAGCATATAAGGTTACTAAATTTAAGAAGAATTTTGTCTGATTTTAGAATTTTCAAAGAAGTTGTGTGTTCTGAACTTCAGTCAGGCTGTCAGATTTCCCATTCACAGTACACTTCTTATTCTTCTCCCCTTCCTATGCATTTTTCCTCTCAATCAACGTTTCTCACAATTTTAAAAAGATGTTTGTTCTCAAAATTAATTAACATTCAGTTTTGACATGTAAAGCTGGAAAAATCTACAGATAATCTTATTTTTAATCTATGACATATTTTTCCCAAATAGAACACTTGTCATCATTATACAGATGAAAGGGGAAAAAATACCAGCAAAGGAATTTTAAAACTGTGTCCATATAACTATTAATCTTTTCATATTTAATCCCAAGGATTAAGAAATAACCATGATTAGGAGACTAGCTAAGAGATGGATGATTTGTTTGTCAAAGTTTTACCACTGAAACAGATGGTTATTTAGGCTGTATTCAAAGCACTGCACTAAAGCATAGTATGATTTGCTTGGTTTTCTATTAATACATACTGTTAACCCGGCTATTGAATCTATAAATGATTTTTAAGATTATCACAAAAATTGAGTAGAGCCAATTGTGATTTAATCCAAAGAAAATTGGTTATGCAATTGTCTTGTCATTATGTATTAATTCTTACAAAACTTCCTTTCCAGTTAAAAAAAATGACATTCTTAATAAAAATTACAACACAATAGCAGCATTAATTTGATTATTTATATTATTTTTGTCTATTTCTACATAGACTTATTCAAAGACAATTTCCTTGGTTAAAAGGGTTTATTCACAAGTAACTTTCTCCTTATAATGAAAAACATACAAATAGGCATAATGAAGTAAGTAGAAATTCTGAATTCTATGGACTTTTTTTATTCAACAGATGTAGAATTGTATTGTATAGGCACATATACCAGAAATTAAAGTATATGAAATTTATAATACTTAGCAAGTGTTGAGCAAACACAGAAAAGTTTATGATGATTGCTGAGAATTATTACTTTAGTACTATTGTTGTCTCTTGCCAATTTACAACTTTATGCACTTGTCCTGAGTTCAAAATGGATTGGTATATGTGTTTCAAAATTACAAGAAAGGTTCTTTCTTCAAGTTAAGAAAAAGCATGGGTTTTACAGCTCTTAGCCAACCAAAGTATATGCCATTCAAATTTGTTTAAGATGTTACAAGACTTTGTATTGTTTTGTTATTATTGTTGCTACAGTTGCTGTGGGCCATTTTGGAAATAAATGAAATCTAAAATAAACTATGTATATAAAATGTCTGTGTGTGTGTGTGTGTGTGTTCCAGCATAACTCTGGAACGCCTTGAGGAATTTCAATCAAACTTGGTACACAGATGACTTACTTTCTGGAAACAAATACTGTGGGGGGTAAGACACCCCTAGCACCCCTTGGGGGGGGCGTTCTGTTATGATACACCCTGTTGTGCCTTAAAAGGGCTTTTACTGTACAGCACAGTGGAGTTGTCATGGTAATGGCTTCACAGTACTCCACAAGGGGGCTCCCTCTGGTAAGGGGGAAAATCTAGCCTTAGAAATTATGTTTGGTCCGGACATTCCCCCCCCATAAATAAGTACCTGGGCAATGCCGGATTATCAGCACTAGTAAATAAATATGTCTTTTCTCTTTCAAAAAAACTGTTTTATGATATGCAGTTCAATGTAGATCTAAGCAATTAATTTATTAAAATTACTGAAATTATTTGATTAATTAGAGCAGTGGTTCCCAAACTTGGCAACTTTAAGACTTATGGATTTCAACTCCCAGAGTTCTCCAGCCAGAAGAGCTAGCTGGAGAATTCTGGGAGTTGAAGTCCACAAGTCTTAAAGTTGCCAAGTTTGGGAACCACTGAATTAGAGCTACCATATCTGGGCTATGGACATCTGGACTAATACTTTATAATCGTAAAGAGACACAGAAAAAAATAATTGCAATTCTTCACAATTACAATTTCTTACTTAAGTGATAACTTGGCATTTGTTATATAATTCAGATCATGATCTCTGCATAGGTCAGCAGAAGTCTGTTTCTTGTTAGATTTTTCCCCCTTCATTCTCCTAAGATATTTAGTTGACATCCTGAGAACCACATTTGTTCTTCCAATGTTTCTCTCTCAATTAACAACATTCTCCTGTCTGTGGGTGGGTGTGCATCCCCTCTTCCAATGTTTAGACCATGAGTGCCATTGCATCTCTAGCCAAAATAGCAACATTCACACATGAGCAGTCCTTTAATATGGGCAGTATACAAACCTTGTAATAAATAAATAAAATAAAAATGTCATCAAGGTGAACATAAACGTTGAAGAAAATCACAAGAACAAACAAGTTTCCACATAATGCAACGTAACTCCATAAAAATGCAGCATATTCATTGACCTTGGAATGTTATTTGTTGCAGGAGTGTATAAATGACAGCATAGCGGGGACAGAATCCTGAACAACAACCCTATACACTAAACATTTTATTCCAGATCCTACTGATGTTTTCTAACTGTTTGCCATTGTCAAACATAGTTCCCTGGTCTGTTTCTAATCAGCATCACTAAAGGTGGAGAATGAAATAATCTAATTATCTTGAAAAGGCGTTGAGCAGAATCACATTGCAAAGGAGTTCAATCCACATTCTAGCCAGAGCAAAACCACATTGGCAGCCAGATGGCTTACAATATATATATCCTATTTCCACACTGAAGCCAAGAACCACATGGTAGCATTTTGTAAAGGAGTACAATCCACCTTGAATGTGGGAGGCTTGCATTAAGCAATTTTTCTCATGCCATAACCTTGCCAAGGGAAGCCGCCTTGTTAAAAAAATACTTCCTCTCCGCTATCAGTCAGCTGCTCTTGCATTCATTCCAATTAGTTTCTATTTACCAGAAGAAAATCATCAGAAAATGCTTTTCCCAGAATGATGGTGTAAACACTTCTATCAATACTGACCAGATATTTACTGCTAGAATCACTAGGCTTCAGCAGGGTCTTAGCCTCAAAAAGCCAAAGAAGTCTTTAGGACTCAGCTGAAGTAATGACTGACTATTTGTAATAATAGTAATAATTTATTAAATGTTTACACTGTCCATCTCAAATCCAAAGCAACTCTGGGAAGCCTAGAGGGTAGTAAAAATAGAAATATAAAAATTATAAATATACACCCAATTAAAATGGCAAAAATTTAAATATAAACAAAAATATAAAAAAATGCTAAAAACGGAACAGGGTAGTACCTTTTCTATCACTGCACAAACCACCCCAGTCTACAGCTTCTCATCAGGACTTCATCAGAGCAGGTGATAAGATGTTCCAAAGGGCCGTGGTAGACAAAACATTTGGCTGACAAGGTCCTAGCAGAAAATTCTTTGGCTGACAGGGTCCACAATAGGTCCATTCTGCCAACTCTATTGGAGCAAGATGGTTCTCAGTTTAATCATGTATGTATGTATGTGTACATTTTCTACATATCAAAGTCAAACTCAACTCACACTCATATTATTTCACTAAATCTCATCCTGTTATTAGGCTTTATTAATAGTCAGTTGAGCAGTGCAACTTGAACTAGGTACAGTATATCTATCTGTCCATCCATTTCTCAAATGTGCTTTTCAAAAAGGATCCTCGACTGTTTTTTCCTGGAGGAGGAGGAGGAGGAGGAGGAGGAAGAAGAAGAAGAAGAAGAAGTTGTTTCACTTTTCATTTTCATCGTCTTTTTCTTCCTCAAGAAAAAAAACACAGTCCAGTTACAATACCATTTGATAAAAGCACCTTTGACACAACCTGGATGACTGAGAATCTCCATAGATATTCATCCATCCCTTTGTTTTAAATTTTGTATGCTTTCCAGAATCATTTGATGGGAAGCTATCTAAATATACTAAATAAATAATCCTCCCTCGAGGATTTGACAGCTTCTATCAATTAAAAAAAATAGAAGAAAGGAAGAGAGAACTAATGCATGAATCCCTATGCATCATTGTGTACACAAGTGCACACTAGTTATTGTCTATCTGGAATTTCCAGATCGTGTTTTGGTTAAATATTCTCAAAAACCATTCTCCTATCAGTGTGTTGGGTCAAAAAAAAGCTGTTCTCACAGCATGCAATAAAGATGCATATGGAACATTATGGAGAATTAAGGTAGGCTTCAAGAAGACCAGAGCAAGCATCATCAATAGTCAGAATGCCTATGCCAAATGCTCAATACATTTTTCTCGGGGAATCAAAGATTATTAGATTTACAATAATTTAAGGTAATATTAATAGCACTGTCTCCTCTCATTTCCTCCAAATAACAAAACCTGTGAGGTAGGTCAAACTGAGAGAGAATCTGCTTGCTTACTCATTGACTTTTTGAGACTGAAAATGGACTAGATTTGGGTTTCCATTGCAAAATCAGCAACACAACTATTATCATACAATTAGAATAGACATTGGAAGGGACATTGGAAGTCTTCCAACCCCCTGCTCAAGCAGGAGACCCTATACCACTTCAGATAGGTGACTGTCCAGGCTTTTTTTAAAAAAAGACCTGCAGTGATGAAGCACCTACAACTTCTGAAGACAAGCTTTTCCACTAGTTAATCGTCCTCACTGTTAGGAAGTTTCTCCTTAATTCTAGGTTGCTTTTCTCCTTGAGTAGTTTCCAGCCATTGTTTCTTGTCTTGCCTTCTGGTGGTTTGTAAAATAAGTTGACCTCTCTTTCTTTGTGACAGCCCTCAAATACTGGAATACTGCTATCATATCCCTTCTAGTCCTTCTTTTCTCTAGACAGGCCATATACAATTCCTGCAATTGTTCTTCATATGTTTTTGTCTCCAGGCCCTTAATCATCTTAGTAGCTCTTCTTTGCATATAACTGCACAGGTTCTGTTAATGGTACTTCAATAATTGTACTTCAGTACAATGGAATAGATCTTGCTACAGGCTGATTTGGGGAATGTAGATGGGAGGGCAGTATAACATCCTGACTTCTGTCTCCATGAAATAGGAATATTTGAGGAACTGAGATTTCTACTACCTTGCTTTACTTTGTCTAACAAGAGGACCTAGCCTGTGGTGGAATTCAGGTTTTTTTACTACTGGTTCTGTGGGCTTGGCTTTGTGGACATGGCAGGTGAAGGATACTGCAAAATCCCCATTCCCTACCCACTCTCAAAATTTCCACTACTGGTTCTCCAAAACCTGTCAGAAGTGGCTGAATACCACCTCTGGACCTAGCCATCTGCCCTGTTAGGGAGTTAAAATACTCCACCTGATCAGAGCTATGGAATGCTAATGGTAGCCTCTTTTAGTACATGTAACAGTAAAATATGATCAGGAGATTCTCTTGCTTAAATCTTGCCCATGCCATACCCCACTATCTGTGCCAGAGCCAGCAGCTTCCCTCTGCCTAATGGTAGACTCAGTTCTGAAAATGCAGTGAGCTTAGAGACATTCCTTTCTCAAAGATGCTGGATGAATTCAAAATATGACTACTCTACAAGGGGGTGTATTTTCCAATTAAGGTCTGGATTGCAACAAAGCTTTGCTATTTGGATTTTGAAGAAAAGTATGCAGCATGTTGTAACAAATTTGTCCCTCAAGGCCTGGAAGCCTAAGACATGGGAAAGCGTAACAAGTGGCAAGTAAATTGAAGAAAATTGTTGGCGAGTACATTTCGTAATCTACTGTTAATGTAAAAATTCAATTTATTAAAGGCAATAAACGCATAGCCCAGTGTTATGCCAATATTATCATTTCAAATATTTAGTGCTCCCACTGAATTTTTATAGCCTGAGGGTTATGACTAAAATCCAGACAGATTCTGTTTCTGATTTGGAGCTAATCATAAAAATGAAGTAAGCATTCAAATGAGTCACATTTTGGAGAAAGACATGCATACAAAATCTACAACAGTTACATTAAGTCATGTTGGGTTTTTAAAAAGCAAGATCCTATTAAAAATGAGTAGTCCGGTTCCTTTCAAACACTTTCAAATTCAAGAACTATATCTCCAGTACTATCTGTTTCTCTCTGTGCCGGGCTCTGGATTCCTAAATAATACAGACAATCCTAAAGATTTGTAGAAATGAGCTGAATAAAAAATGAAATGAAATTCGAATAATGTTCTAAACAAGGCTGAAAATTCTTAATGCTCACAAAATGTCACTGGATGAGGGAGAGCTTGAAAAATTGGAATAAAGAGTCAGAAAATGAAGTGGTTGGCTGGGTGGCTAACTGGCACTCAGAACAGCATCTCGGTGTCCACAGATGAATCTTTTCGTGGACTCTGGTTGTTAACTTTTTATGATTAAAAATATGAGCTTGCTTTTTAGGGGCCTTATATGCCAACATATGTTACCAGTTGTTACACTGACTAGACTGCTTCATGATATCTGGCCACAAAGTGATCTGGCCTGAAAGAAAGCACAGCAGCCTATTAATCTTGTATCTAGCCACTTTCATGGTATTAGTATTAGAATACAAAGCCTTCAATAGCTCTGGTCCCTTAAGGAAAGATCTCCAGTTACAGTATACCAAGATGCAAGAGATAGTGCTTGCCCCAAGATCTCCAGATTTTAGTATCTATGCAGAGTTGTGCTTCTTCCCAGAGAAGGCTTTCTGGAAAAATGATTTTCTACTTCTTTGCTCACCCACCCTGTCCCACAACATTTCTTTTCTATGATTGTTTTAAATGTATTTTGAAATATTTAAGGCACTTCAAGTGTTTTTTTTAATGAAAAGTATTCATATAGCAAGTAATCTCAATAAATAACAGTAAGAATAACTTAGACAGCATAGAATCTCTTACTCTGCTTGTTATGGGTCTGGATCCCAGATGAGCTGCCAAGTTGTCCACTCCTAGTCTTCTTCTGGGCAAATCTCCAAGCATGCAACCTTGGAGTGTTGAGACAAACAGGACCATTGGCCACTCCCTGATAATCAGAACAGAGTTGGAAAGGACCTTAGAGTCAGGGGTGGGTTGCTCCCATTATTACTGCTGGTTCAGTGCACGCAAAAAAATTGTGTGTGTGAGCGAAGCATGCACGTTTGCATGCACATTTGTACATAAATAGGTCTACACATGTGCAAAATGTCAAAAGGGGGAAAAATTAAATATGTGCAATTATAATTGTTCTGTGCATGCGCAGAACCAAAAATCAAGATGGCGGCCCTGTAGGAGAACCAGTTCGGGGGGGTGGCAGGCTTGAGTCACTGCCAGTTCCAGCAACCTAGGTCGCCAAACCACTACCAGTTCAGCCGGTTTGGTAGGAAACCACCTCTGCTTAGAGTCTTCTACCCCATGTCAAGCATGAAAACTTAGGCCATTTCAGACAAATTGTTGTCCAATCTCTTCTTTAAAAACCCCAGCATTGGAGCACCCATGACTTCTGGAGGCAGGTCATTTCATTGATTAATTGTTCTAACTGTCCAGCTGTTTAACTAAAGAAATTTCTCCTTAGTTCTAGATTTGTTCTCTCTTTGATTAGTTTCCATGTATTGGTTCTTGTCCTGCCTTAGAGAATAAGTTCTTTGTGGCAACCACTTACATAATGGAATAATGAGGTGGTATATGCAGTAATGATTCTGTGCAATCTTTCTTGTTTCTAACAAGTTTATCTTTCTTGGTCTCAAGTTTATCTTTCTGGTCTCAAGTTTATCTTTCTTGGTCCCAAGAGACACGCATTAAGCATGATTTCAGATATGCCCTGCTAGTTTCAGTTTTGAAACACAACTAACAAGAATTTGGCTTTTGTTGTGAGCATGGAACTTACCCTAATGCAAGCTTCTGAATTTGCCTTGATAGCTTGACTGAGAAGGTATGGATAATTATTATTGAAAACTGCTTTTTTCTGAGTTAGCTTATTATCCACTGTGCTGTATATTGTATACTGTACTATAGCCAATTGTCTGTTTTGCTGACAATAAATTTCCAAGAGACTTCCATCTAGATTTCAGGGAATCTTATTCCCAGCACTCCCAAGAAATCCAAAATTGAATCTAGTAAGCAAAGTAATGGTATACCACAAAATTAAGGCTTTGTCAACCACTGCAACCGATGTACTTTCACTAAGGAAACCATTACTCTGGATATGTGGTTTGGCAGTGCTGTTGTAAAAAAAGTATGCATGCTGTTGTAAAAAAAAAGGAGAGAGAATGAGCTAAAATAATTATTTTAATGTTGAGTATCCAGAAGACTCTTCTGCAAAAAAAAAGCATATAAGCAATAAAATAGCAAACTTTTTTGATTATTCTGTAATCAGTTGAACAGAACAGAAGGCATGTTTGGTGAGATGAGAAATGGGGCAAAACGAATGTGCCAGAATAAACCTCCTCTAGGAATGCCTCATGGGAACCCTCTCATCAAACCCTATTTGTTAATGTAAGTAAGACAAATAAACAGTCACAACAGATTTCTCCAGTATGCATGATTTAAATATGATCAGTCAAAAAACTAAAGAGGTCTTTGGTGAATGGAAATCTCATTTTTCTTCTATCAGTCCCAAAATAGATCATAAAGTAATGGAGCATAAGACATAACCAGTAAAAAGAACTACTTTTCTTAAAACGAATGCATAGCACAGTGTGGGAGGAGTCATTTTAGGACATCCTGCTTGCTCCATTCCCATCTGAAATTTTTTCCTACCCTTTAGGAAATAAGAAAGAAGTTTTAGTTATAAGGGTGTGTACAACTAAAGTGACAATTGCTTGAAAAGCTGCTACTCCAAAAATCTGCAAGCAGTCAGATAATCACCTCCACTTGAGCCTGGCCGGAGAAAAAATAGCATACCCTTCAGGATGTTGTCCATCTTGTAGTTTTGTTTTATACATTCACATTTGCTTTCAAACGTGTGAAATTTTATATTGATGTTTATATCACATTCATAACTTGTGAAAACCAAGTGCACCTGAAAAAACATTCTGGACCTTTTCACATGTACATATTAAATGCTTATGTGTGAAGTAATGTGTCACATGACATTACATTAATACATATTTGTGAATGCATATTTGTTGAACCAAAGCTTTAGAAGATTTGTTTGTGCGTGAAGTGTTCCAAGTCAGCAATATTGGCAATTTATACTTTCCTTTTTTCTATCTCAGTCCTGAATATTAACTCCACCTCTAGATTATTGTATAGCATTTTAGCCATCATACTTTTTATACAGGGATACTATGCAGTTTGAAAACATGAAGAAGAAGAAAAGCAACTTTATTTGGAGCAGTTTGCCTTAGGAAAAGTTACAGCTAGTGAGGGGGTTTAACTCTGTGGGAAAAGCTAGTGTGGAAGCATATAAAATTATAAAATAAAATGTCAGGTTTAATGAGATGAAAAGGATAGAGAGTTAAGACTAATAAAAGGATGCCCTTGTTCACAAAATGCCTAGTTAGACTATAGATTTTGTTGCCATCTGATACTGGTGACAGCTACAAAATTGGATGATTTTAAAAGACAGCTAAATAAATTCATGAGTAGCAGGCCAACTAGTAGTATCAACAATTATATACAATACTCTAAATCATGTACTCGATCTGTCAGGGCTTTTCTGATGTTCATTATATCTTTGGGGCAAAGGGAATCTTTGGAGCAAAGAGAACTGCTGCTGTGACATATTTCTATTAACTTGGATTTGCCTATTATAATATTTCTTAATCTATTATTCCATTCTGAAAATCTCATGATCTTACCGAATACTGCATAGTTTTGTTCTAGACTGCAGTTACCCAGAATTTCCAAGGAAACTAGATCTGAAACTAGATAAATAATTCCCTCAATGTTTTCAAATTATTTACTAAGTCTGCATTACTATTACTAATAATCTTCTCATCGTTCCTATCACCCATCTCATACTTATAACTGTATGATTGTAACTTCGTTGCTTGTACCCTTACAATTTATATTGATTGTTTCCTAGTATGATTTGATTGTTTATTTGTACCCTATGACTATTATTAAGAGATGTACCTTATGATTCTTGATGAATGAATTTTATTCTCCTTATGTACACTGAGAGCATATGGATCAAAGACAAATGCCTTGTGTGTCCAATCACATTTGGCCTATTCTATCCTATCCTATCCTATCCTTCCTAGCCTATCCTATTGTATTGTATTGTATTGTATTGTATTGTATTGTATTGTATTCTATCTTCCCCCTATGCTTTCCATATATTATATATTATATCACATATAATTAACTTCAGTGATACTAAAACATTATATGTTTTAGTATATATTATATCACATATAATTAACTTCAGTGATACTAAAACATTGAATCCTGAAATTACCTACATAGACCTTTGTTCTAGGACTAATTTTCAATGTCAAAACTCAGGTGCCCCCTGTTTAGTTATTTATTATATTTTTATATGCCGCCTCTATTTTTTTTCTACCATGAAACCATTATACTTAGCCAAATGCATGTTGAACAACTATGTCTTGTTCACAGCTACTTTTCTTTAGCTAGGGTGTTTTCAAAGTTTTCCACATGGCATCAGAGAGTAAGTATTCAAATGGAAGCCAGGTGTTAAAATTGTATTGGATTTATTTTGTGTAAAGCTCTTCCAAGTTCAAAGGGAGCCAGCTAAGTAAGTCTATATTGACAGGTAGGGACAAAAAATGCAACTTTGGTGCGAAGGTCAGATAGGAACAAATGATATCAGAGATGTTTTGTGACTAAAATGAATGGTAGATTCCACAGTCTAAAGAACAGGAAAACCAAAACTAGCCTCCAGGCCACTCATTTAATAGAACTCTTCTTTGTTTCTGAATTTTTTGAAAAGTTACACTAGAAATAGGAACCTGGGAACATCCTGAGGAGAAGGCTGGTTTTCCTGACAGCTTTGGATGGTGGCCTAAAGAAACAAGGAGGGACAAAAGAGGAACACTCTTTTTCAATTCTAATGCAGGATATTCAAATACCAACAGAAACAAATACTTATTACCTCTATGGAATTCTTTATTTTCTTTTTCCTATATGTTAAATTTAAAAGCATTTTTAAATCATGTTTTGGGATTCTAAACATTAACTGATGTAGGATAAATACATTGGATGTGTCTTGTGGGAACTAGCATCATTAAATTTCTAAAAGAATTGTGATGTTCCAGATTGTATGCCTGGGGATCCAAATGGAAAAGTATACTCATATCCTTGGTATTGTATTCTTTTGTTGATAAACAAAATGAAGATATGGATATCATTTAGATTTACAAATTTTAGGAAGCGTTAGAGCCTGTCCACATCGTCAGTATAGTGATTTGGTGTATTACCTTTAATTTGACTAGAAAATATGTTTCCTTTTATCATAGATGAAAAGAGAAGATGCACATTTCAGATTTGTTGAGGAAACATATGTACCACACAAAGAATATTATATAAACAAAATTGTAGGGAAAAGACTAAATCAAGACATGTATAAATAGAAGGATATCTTCTATCTATGCTTTCAAATTTTGGGCATGACTTGCTATAATTGATTATAATTGGACTTGAATTTATTTACTGTAATATCATTTATAATAATAGGAAGGAGTATTTGCCTACAATGTATGCAAACAGTTCAGAAACAAGAATTTTATTTTAGAATTATAACTAATCATGGCTTTTTCTATAAATCCTTGGGCAAAGTACTTCCTTCTAAGTTGCTAATGTAGGATAATCGGATCCTGAATAGCAAGAATGGTCATGTCTATTTGCCACTTTAGAATCTTATATTCACCATTGACACTGTGAGAAATTAAAATGGTAGTTGGAAAGGGAAGATGGGGAGGCAACCATAGCAGGCCTATTTTAGATACCCAATGTTGGCAAATGCTCAGATATATATACAATGAAACATAAAACTAGTGAGAAGCCTCTTCTGTTATATGAAGCAGGAAGAACTGAATGAGGCAATACCCAACAAAAGGAGATGTTAATTTTTTTTTCCTTTTCTGCTTCCAAAAAAAAGCTGGTTATTTAAAACAAAAAACCACGGATTGTTGTCATGCACATCTGCAAAAGTATTGTCAGTTCCAGGTTCCCAATCTGGTCTGGATCCAAGATGGATGAGATTTCTTAGCAAAAGAACTAAGCTTAGCCAAGCCCACTGAAATGACCTCACATCAATAAAGCAATCAATGCCACAGTATTAAAACTTGGGAGGAGGGGAGGGCTTCTCTAGGAAACAACTTATAAATAATAGAAAATAGTGATAGCAAATGAAAAATTTCAAAAGATAGTGTGAATCATAGCTGAAGTCCACAAGAGGTAGTCTACAGCTTTTTAAATAGTTTTCTTCCAAAAGCATGGCGTGCAATGTGGAGATGTGTTATTCTTGTATTTTGATTACTTATTGCAATTTTACTGTAAAGGGCAAAATCCCAAAGGACATTGAAGTGCAAAGGTTTTAGTCATTGAGATAAGCTCTAGGAATATAAATCATTTTTCATACAGTGAAATTATATTTGATTTCCAACAACTGCACTAATAGAAAAGACTGTCTAAAACAGGCTGTTAAACTCCTGACCTGCGGGCCAGATATGCTGGCCCCACAGATGCGCTGGCCCCACCCATGCCTGGTTTAGTGAAGGGGGGGAAGTCCCAATACGTCATGTGACACCACCATGATGATGTAAGTTTGACACCTCTGTTCTAAAATATTTCTTTATGGCTATAGAGCAGTGTTTCTCAAGCTCAACAACTTGAAGTTGTGTGGACTTCATGCTGGATGGGAAATTCTGGGACTGAAGAGCATACATCTTAGAGTTTCTGAGGTTGAGACATTGCTTTATACTATGATTTTGTTGGTCTTTAACATAAAATCTAAGGCATACTATACACTGCATATGTCTAATGTACAATTCAGATGCTTCTATATTTTTCAGCTAGAGTTCTATAGGGTTTAGGAGATCAGAGTGATTATTTTATAAAGATCATGAACAACAAAAGTAGACCAATCGATACCCTTACTGACATTGTTGTCCTAGCACTACACAACCTAAGAATAGAGCCACAATTAAACTAAGGAGATATATGCCAAGAATTAAGACAAATATGAAAATGAAAAACATAATTACAATTTAAAAATTGCAGGTGAAAACAAATAGCATTTTTCAACTGTATTTTTAATTGCAGTGTTCAGTTTGTACTCATGGTGTAAACTTATACAATAAGAAGATGGCATGTAAACTATGAAGTTGGCTCTGATTAGCCAATTCAGTTGCTACCCAGGCACAGCTTGAATCCATTAAAATAGAAATGGAATCATAACCATTCTTGGTAACTGACTGACTTGGTTCAACTGCTATTATTGTTAGGGAGGATTTTTTTAAATAGTCAAACAAGAAATTTTGAAATTTTAGTAAATGATTATGGACTGGGGAGTAAAAAAAAAATTCTTTGAAAAAATGTTGCAGCAAGCTATGTCCTTTTCACAAAGGCTACATATGAGTGAAATCCCAAGAAGTTGAGTTCAACTCAAAGGATACTTTACTTGTATATGTACATTATTAACATTGGCATTAGCTATGCCATTATAACAGGTGTCAGGGAATCCATGACACTTCTAAGTGACATTTGCAAAAGCCACAAATATTTTTTAAAATTTTTAAAAAATGATTAAATTTTTTAAATTCAGTATTTTCAGTATTTAATATTTCAGATTTCAACTCATAAAACCTTGGAGTAAAGGTGCTGACATTTCATGTAAAATCATGTAATAAAATCCAGCTGCTTTCTAAGATAGCTGGTCTAACTTGGAAAAAAAGGGCATTCCAAGCCACTACAGATAAAATGGTGTTATCTGCAAGACAAATGTGATGTGTCACATTAAATGTCATGAATACTTATAAGAATCCAAGAGTTCATAGAGATAATGGGAACACTTTGGTCAGGATCCCTAAATATTGGTAATCTGTTCTTTTTCTGAACTGCAATTGTTAGAATTCTCTGAGGAAAAAGAAAAGAATTCACTATAAAAACACTCTACATCTATATCATGATTAAGTAATTAAATAATGGTTAACCATATAGTTTAGTTCCACATGATTATAACTGACATAATTGCTTTATTAAGTATTTTTCCAAATGCCCCATATCTAGCCAACAAACATTTAAGTCATTTGAGTAGGCTGTTCAATCCTTTCCTGACTTACTCATAATGAAATTTTTGAAAGTTTAATCAGTAGTTTTAATGGAAAATAGATAGGCCAGTGTATATTCATATTTCAAGAGGTCAATTTATTTTTATTTATTTTTCTCCTCTCCAAGGTTTGTATTATGATTACATAGAACAAATGGCATATTTTCCCTCATTATTGTCTCCTAGCATTCGAGAATGTAGATTGGCAAATATACAGCTGTAGAAAAACAAGATTAAGCGAAGTGTGTTAGACCCACAGAAATTTTTAACTAAAATATAATGTTATTTGTTGTATAGTTTTATTGCATGCATGCTAAAATATTTTGTTTTACATAAATATAAATTAGAATTGTTGATTGAAAATGCAAAAAAGTAATAAAAAGATTTAACATGTGTGTGTGTGTGTGTGTACATACATACATACATACATACAATTTCGTTGTATTTAAGTACAGTGACAATAAAGATATACTTATATATACATACAAAGATTTAAGTGTGATAGATAGAGATAGAGAGATAGAGAGATAGAGAGATAGAGATAGAGATAGAGATAGAGATAGAGATAGAGATAGAGATAGAGATAGAGATAGAGATAGAGATAGAGATAGTGATAGATAGATAGATAGATAGATAGATAGATAGATAGATAGATAGATAGATAGATAGATAGATAGATAGATAGATGATAGATCTGTAGTGTTGTTTACATTTTCATATATATTGCATATATATATATTTCATATATATTGCATATTTCAAATAATAAGTAAAAATAATTTACTGGAACTTGATGGATTCAGAAACCAGTCATAGCAGGGTATCCAAAATGTCTCTCTTCCTTCGCAGAGTTTATTGCTTTTTATATTGTTATAACAACCAGCAAAGAGTATATAGCAACATCATCGTTATTGGTGTATTCTCCTTGTCAATCTTTAAGAACATCCCAGCCAGGGTAGAGTATCACATATCTTGATGGTTCCTGGTGGTGCTAATTAGGTGAACTCATAGACATTTGAGGTAAACGGGTACTGAAGCGTGGCAGTTTGCTGCACACGGCCTCTACGTAACCTTTATATGACCTCTATCTCTACAAGAACTCAATTAAATGTGCATTTGAAAAATTATTAGTTTGGCCTGAAAATTTCCCACTGCCATTGGTAAACTGTAGTTATCAATAGTAACTGATCATAAACTTCTTTATATATTTGTTATCAAATTATGTCTGTGCAGAACTTTGTATATTTATATTGAAATTATAAATTCATACTCTTTTATATCCTGCCTTTATTTTTAAAAAAATAACTCAGTGGCAAATTATCTTTAAACTTCTTCCTCCTATTTTCCCCACAACTATTGGGGTGGATTGGGCTGAGGGGAAAATGACTGGCCTAAAGTCTCCCAAGCTCTCATGCCTAATGCGGGGCTAGAACCCACAGTCTCCTTTTTTCTAGTCTGGTGTCTTAACAACTAGGTCAAAACATCTGTTATACAGTATATCTACGGTAAATAGAATAGAGACAGAGACAGGCGCATAGTCTGTTACTGATCATCGCCCTAACATTCTCCAAATGTTCTTACTTCCTAATTCCAAATTAAATCTTTGCCAAATATTTTGGTGCGAGGAAGCTTTCAATGAGTGTATCTATCCCTTTCATCTGGATTTTTCATCACCTGCTAGTTTCAGCTCTCATTTCCAAGCATCACGAGACTTTTCCCTTCTAATTTTCAATTATTTATGCCTTCCCAATTGGTTATCTTTGCTGTTAATCCACATTGGGATGTTGTAGGGAATAAAATGGCAACTTGTTTACTTCTTCAGTGCTGTTCACTGTCTCCCAGGTGTTTCCTATGTTGTGTCTTATCCATGCATGTTTAAAAGAGCCAGCCACTCAATAGTCACCTTAGTAGTATTCAGGATTTATGCCTGAACAAAAACCCAAAGAGGAACAGATCTACACACATGAATATCATGTCCAACCTTCCTATCCTGAACAGCCCTGAAAGATGGATGCTGAACCTCTGCTGGAACGCATATGATGAAAGAGAACCTATCTTCTCCCTGAATAATTGATGCCACTGTCATACTGATCTCTCTATTATGAAGGGGTTCTCCCCCACAACATCCTGAATGTATAGGTAGTCCTCAATTTATGGCCACAATTAGAACCAAAATTTCTATTGCTAAGCCAGGCAGTTAAGTGAGTTACACGCAATTTTATGTCCATGTTTGCCATCATTGTTGAATGAATCACTGCAGTTGTTAAATGAATCATATTGTTATTAAACAAATCCAGGGTCCCCCATTGGCTTTGCTTGTCACAAATTCCTTGGGAAGGTCACAAATGGGGATCACATGACCCTGGGTGCTGCAACTATCGTAAACATACATTGTTTGACCCTGGGGATGCTGCAATGGTTGTAAAGGCAAGAATCAGCCATAAGTCTTTTTTTTTCAGTGCCTTGTAACTTCAAGCCGGTTGCTAAACAGATGGTCGTAAGTTGTTAACTATCTGTAGCCATCCTGCAATTTAAATCCATTATTTTGTATCCGTGAACTATGCGGTCACAGGGAGCAGATTTTAATCTGCTATGACAATTCTTTATGATAACATATCCCCACAAACGTTTCTTCTTAAGAATAAATCCTCAGCTATTCAGATATTTCTTTCTATGACTTTTAATTCCATGGTCATCCCCATTGGTCTTCACTGAACCTGCGTTTTAAAGTATGGTGCTTGCAACTGAACATAACTTTTAAGGTGGTTGGCCGATACAGAATAAAAATGAATGATTTGGAAATGATACTTCTAATGGTACAGCCTAAAATGTTATTTGTCTTTTCTCTAGTAACCTTATACAGATCATCCATTTTCAGTTTCTTCCAAAATATTTTTTATGACAAAAGATTGAAAATCATTATTAAGAAAGGTATTTCTCCCTACTATTCCTATGCAGTTGCTTTTTTTTTTTTGCTTCTTTCCTATGTAAAGAACTTCACATTTGTTTTTGTGTACCCTATGATAGCTTCTGCTACTCTGTCCACTTTTTTCTTCATTAAACTTGTTTGTAAATGTATTTTGGGTGTTTCCATTTGCTTCTTATGCCCATTCCCATGCTTCCCATTGACTTGAAATGAATCCTATTTATCACTGTCAAAAAGTTTAATAAAATATTTCATTACAATACCCTAACCCTGTATTAAATATCTTTCTCCTCTTCCTCTTCCTAATATTCTTTCTACTATTTTCCCCATTGGTTAACATCAAGTTTTCCTTCATGCAATTCAAGATTTTTTTTTGAAGGACTATATTGGGATAATCTTGTTGTCCAACAATAATAATCTGGTGATTATTATTCCCTGTTCCTACTACTTTTATCATGAAGTTACCCAATTTGTCTCTATGAACTTCTGAAGCCAAATCAAAATGATGGTTCTCCTTGCCAAAACAATTTGCCAGATAACTCTGACTAGATTTGCCAAACTAGACTGCAACAAAATTTCCTGCTGTCATTTTATATAGATTTTCTTTTTACTCTGTTTGGTAGATTTTTCACTTAAAAACCATTACAACTTGGGACGATTGTAGCCGATTCTATTTTACACTTACTTTTTTCTAAAACATAACTGTTTTGGTTTCGGCTAACTAGTATAATGCAGAACTCAGATTTATGTAAAAATGCATATGTTGATATTTTTATTCAACATATTCATGAGCCAGGGTGGCACAGTGGTTAGAATGCAGTACTGCAGGCTACTTCTGCTGACTACTGGCTACCCGAAATTTGGAAGTTCAAATTTCACCATCAAGGTTAACTCAGCCTTCCATCCTTCCGAGGTGAATAAAATGAGGATCCAGATTGTTGGGGATAATATGCTGACTCTGTAAACAGCTTAGGGAGGGCTATAAAGCACTGTAAAGTGATATATAAGTCTAAGTGCTAGTGCTTTTAAAGTGTTTCCTGCAATATAATACACTTCAAAACAATGGAGAAAATTACCTTCAGATGGTCTATATTTTTATGGCTAATTAAATCAAACATAGACTTTCCTGCAGACTATCCTCTGAAGTGGGACACATATAAAGATAGATACAAGATCTTTTTTCAATAATTGTTATATAACTAATGTATTAAAAGCTTCATTTTTTACTATGGTATTTTCTGTATCATTCATAGTACATAATCTAAAACATTCAAATTTTGTATTCTAATGTTACAAACATCTAACTTTATTAGATTTTTTTTTGCAAGCACACTTAGAATTAACCAGTCCATAGACTATTGCTGTTGGCTATATTGTTTAACTCCTTTCCCAACCCCAGAAAAACAGAAATATTTGTGTTTAAATAAAGTACCGTAGCTACTATAACAGATTTGCTGATATGTAAAGATCATTACAAGCTCCAGAGGTATTTGTAGGAAACAAACATCATTGAATACTCACAAAAATCCAAAGGTTGAACACAGAAATCATAATCAGTCATGATGATATGATAAGGGGGGAAATGATTTTATGAAAATGTCTATCTAAAACTTGTGTTTAATTTGTGATGGCTCTAAAATTGCTTTGCATGGTGTATCTAGGTTTCAGTTTGCCAAATGTCCATCTAGACTAGGGTGGAGAACAACTGCCTGTGTGATTTAGTGGCTAGCTTAATTGATTAGGGAAAGTTTCAAGTTTCCACTTCAGAGCTATTGCTTAATGCATCCTCTTTCATTCTGGATCTGAAACTGTCTTTGAGGTGACACAGTCCAAAATAATTTATTAGGCATGGGCAACATTCCCAATCCATAGCATTTGGAATGTATTAAAACTATCTTGGTAGAGAGGCATAGGCATCTGTAGGAGGAATAAAGGTGGTAAAGGGGAACAATAATATAATAATACAAACTCCATCTCTTATAGACTTGTGTGTGACATTGTGATACAAGTAGAAAAGAATGAGCTTGCATCATAATGTTAAAATGCAGCTTTTGGCATCACCATGGGTAGGAACAGATAGCTAAACAGATAGGTTGATAGGTAAATAAATGTCAGGCTTAAAGCACCAAGAATGACACAATAAGTTTTCAAGTAGTTTTCTTTATTTCTGTTTACCTATAGACAGGAATCTTGCCAGACTAAAGCACACACTGCAGAATTATCAGATAAATACCATGAAAGGTGAAGGGAAGATCCTTTCTGAGCCTCTTTCTGCAAACCAAGGACTAAAAGCTTAGTTGTTTCTCTCTGGAAAAGAGCCCCTCCCTCCTCCAACTAGATTCCACCACAATGAATGTTTGAACCTATTTATTCCTTAGTGTTCAATGTACTATACTAATCAAGAACACAATAATGTCAAATCAGACTGCATTCCAAAAATGGGCAAGTATTCAGAAATGTTAATAAAATACTGCTCTGATTCGTTTATCCAAACCCCACAAGGCACAGTAGATTGAAAAGCTTTGTGTGGTAATTAGTTGTTCATGGCTTTCAGTAGTAAAAATAGTTGGTAACAAAATCCTGGTAAAAATCGTATGTAACGTAATGCATTAATGTATGAATAGCTATCTAAGGGCTGCAATATCAGTTCAGTTGCCAAAGTGTAATAAGAACTTGTGCTTCCCTGCTTCTCTAACTGCCATAATTCTTGGCTCCTTAATCATTTATATTACTAATATGCAGGATGGAAATGGTCTTAGAACAAAGGTGGGATTCATTCAGTGGTGGTATTTGGCAGGTTCTGACCAGTTCTGGAGAACTGGTAGCAAAAATTTCGAGTAGTTCAGAGAATTGGTAAATACCACTTCTGACTGGCCCCGCCCCATCTATTCTCTCCCTCCTTAGTCCCAGGTGATCAGGAGAGAATAGGGATTTTGCAGTAACTTTCCCCTGGAATGGGCTGGGAATGGAGATTTTACAGTATCCTTCTCCTACCATGCCTACCAACCCATGCCTACCAATCCACATCATACCCACCAAACCATGCCCACAGAAGTGGAAGTAAAAAAAATGGAATCCCACCATTGGATTCATTCTAAGGGCACTGTAGGTCAGTGATTTAAAGTTCAACTATTTTAGTTTCTTATTCCTTGCTTGTAGCCAACTTTGCAGATTCATTTTGATTATATTCATCTCTCATTACAATTCTTTGAAGCAAAGCATCTAGTTGTGGGATTTGGTTTATCTTTATCCAAATATTGTAATTCAGAGGAGGGCTTATATGCAGTCAACATCAGGAACTCCCCGCAATTCATCATCTGAAGAATGGAATATTTTCTGTAACTTTGGATGCTCTAAGACTGTAAGAAATTGTGCAGCTATTGTCTCTTTACATAGCAGGGTTTTTTCTTTTTGCTTTTGTTTTGTTTATCAAACTTTACTTTCCATTTTTTATTATGAAAATAAAGAAGAGTTATCAAATGTGATGTTATATATGACATTAATATTAATAAACATGTCTTTCATAGATAATAAAATCCACATCAAATGGATAGGATGTCAAGATAGGATGTCTGGGTTCTTACAACAATAGAATACTTTAAGTCAGGGGAAAGGCAAATTAAAGGGTGTACTATAGTATGTAATATTGTGCATATTCCTAAAAGCTATGTTTTTTAATATGTAAAATATGATTTAGCAAGCCAGCATCTTGAATGGAAATCTGAAGAAATAAAATATGGCTCCTCCTCTTTTGCCAGGTTTCAGAA